>NW_008824551.1:1551852-1553961 GCF_000699105.1 Pygoscelis adeliae
GGGAGGAAGAAAGGAAGGAAAAGCTGGGGGGGGCGGGGGGGAACCCAAACGTAAAATGAACACCCAAACCCAGAGTGAACTAACTCTAATTCTAGGGCAAGAAAAGATAACCTTGTGAACAAGTATAGTTGTGTTTAGAAGTTCTTTAATTAAATGTGAGAGCCTATTTAAATACAAGGTCTACCGATTCAGCCTGTTTCACTTGCAATTCCAATTCCTCTTTAAAAGCACAAAGTTAACTCTTAAACTGATGGCAATGCAGACTCCCTGCATGCTGCCTGGACTGCAGAGAAGAATTGAAAGAAGTTCTGGCTTGCACACGTCTCTGCTCTATGTTAGAAATCCTATTCCTACCCATTCTTCCCCATGCACATTTAGTGAATACAAACTCATTTGCTGTGATGATTGCTGATATTATGTTACTGACTAAAGATTTCACTCTATCAACTTTCTAACCTTTAGAAAATAGTATTAATGGTAAATTGATCACTGCACTAAAGCTGGATAACACAAGGAACATTAGTACCTGTTTGCACAAATCAAAGAATCCCCACAATCTGGATGATGCTTGGAGCTATTTTCAAGAGTGTCTTTTACATCCATGCTGAGTATACTCTATTTTCAGCTGACATCCTAAACTTGAAGGGAGAAAAAAAAGAAAAAAAAAAGAAAGCAGCCATTTCAGGCTAGAGAAAACGTGACAGTGTCCCAGTTCCATTCCCAAGAGCACTTAGGAATAAAAAAAATCTCTTCTGTATGCTAAAACAATTAGGAACTCATGCACCTGAGCTGAATGTGCGTAGTTAAGGGACCGAGAGATCCCTAAGAAGGAAACAACAATTTAACATCTGGAAGTATGAAATGTTATGTGAGCAGAATAGCAGCACAGCACAAATCGAATACAGGGTTTCCCAGGTACAATTTTGATAGAAAAACAACTACCTTGGTCAGTGATCCATTACTTATTACAGATAAAGTGTTCTGAGTATTACCTATATGAAACAAAATGAAATTACGTTTAAAGCTACCCTGTGCCTCGGGAAAGGTTTTTCAATCGAGGTAGCACCAACTCCAAACCAGAAGCAGGTGAGCTGTTTATTTCACGATGGGACATAAGAGCGGTGCAAGAGCGCACCCTCTCTGCAGTCAGGGCAAATTGAATTTAGCAAATTTCATTTACCTGATTAACAGCAGAAAATCTTGCAATACCCTGTAAGGAGAGAAGTAAAAAAAAAAAAAAATCCTATATCCGAGTCAATTTAAAGTCTTATTGCTAGATGAGCAACATTCAGTTCCAGGACTCCATGGGGACTTTCACTTAAAATTAAAAAAATAAAAAAAACTTTTGCAAAATACACAGGGAAAAAGCTCTTTTTTCTCCAAATTCAATGTTTACCTAGAAAGAAATAAGGACAAGCTAATTGTGAAGTAATTACTGAGAGCAATCTGCTTAAACAATGCTGAAAAAATGAATTCATGTTCACCACAATCTTTTTCATAAAACACCTCTAGAAAGATTCTGCTGAGCTGTTTCTACCTCATGTGCATCAAAAGGGTCTCTGAAATTTAAATGCATAATAAATAGTGCTTTTTGCCTTGGTAATTTAAATAGCATTCATGGCTAGAGGACTACAGTCCTCACAATCTCAGATGCCTCCCCACCCCTCCTCCCCCACAGTCCTCTCCCCTCTCAGGAGTTCATGAGAGCCAGACAGCACAGGTTTTTAGTTCCTACAAAAGATAAAGGGCTATAGGGAAAAAGAGAAGATAGCTGTGAGATGAATGAACAGGTGGATCATTCTGAAAAGTGTTTATTAGCCTTTTCTTTCTTTGAGGTTTGGTTGACACGACTGTTTATACCCTTGGATACTCCAGGCAGCATCCTACAGAGGGACGGGATGCCATCTAGAGGGACCTGGACAAGCTCAAGAAGTGGGCTTGTGTGAACCCCATGAGGTTCAACAAGGCCAAGTGCAAGGTCCTGCACCTGGGTCGGGGCAACCCCCGGTATCTATACAGGCTGGGGGGATGAAGGGATTGAGAGCAGCCCTGCCGAGGAGGACTTGGGGGTGCTGGTGGATGAAAAGCTGGACATGAGCCAGCAATGTG
>NW_008824551.1:1554197-1620095 GCF_000699105.1 Pygoscelis adeliae
GTGGAACACCTCTCCTGTGAAGAAAGGCTGAGAGAGTTGGGGTTGTTCAGCCTGGAGAAGAGAAGGCTTTGGGCAGAACTTATTGCCGCCTATCAGTACTTAAAGGGGGCTTATAAAAAAGATGGCGGCAAACTTTTTAGTAGGGCCTGTTGCGACAGGACAAGGGGAAATGGCTTTAAACTAAAGGGGGGTAGATTTAGACTAGATGGAAGGAAGAAAGTTTTTATGCTGAGGGTGGTGGAACACTGGCACAGGTTGCCCAGAGAGGTGGTGGATGCCCCATCCCTGGAAACCTTCAAGGTCAGGTTGGACAGGGCTCTGAGCAACCTGATCTAGTTGAAGATGTCCCTGCCCACGGCCTTTAGAGGTGCCTTCCACCAAACTATTCTATGATTCTGTCATCTTAGGATCATCCAGGCATTTCTGAGTCTTCCAAGCAAATAACAATCTTAGCACTGCTCTGCAAAATGCCGCTGTACACTTGGACGTCTCAACAGTTCCATAACGTTTGATGGAGGTACACATGGACATCCCATCTAGCTGTTCTGAACACATCAGAGATGGAGACATTTCTGAGCAAAGCTCCATGTGTGGCTTATGCCATGGTGGAACATGCTCTGATCACTAAGGTGCATCTTGTGGTTACTGCATGATCATGTAGCAGACTCTTAACATGATCTAATATGCCCCATCAGCTTGAATGACAACTGCATAGTCAGGGTTGGTCCCAACATTCTGACTGTTGTAGATACAGAACTGGGACTAAGGCTTAGTGCCATGAGCACCTCCTAGGTGTTTAGAAAACTTCAAAATTCCTCTGGCCTGGAAGCCTCTGATCTGAGAAAATAAACCAATAAATTAATTTCCTAATCCACAGTGTACTTTAGAGAAAGCTGCATCAGACACTTGAAAGGACTGAAAATAGGAAACTAGCAAGGATAAAGAGTCAATAAGGTCAGATCTGTCATTAAGTCCTGAACCTTGACTCTTTCCAGGAGACGGGTAACAACCACCAAAAATTCTGTTGTACAAAGCTGTAAGACCATACTATAATCTAAGGACACGTTCATGACAGATTTTTTTAAGCATCAAATTTAGAGCTGCAGGGAGCATACAGAGGAAAAAAACAACTATATCCTGCATAAATCTGAGAACATTGGTATTAAGAATATTGTAGAGCAAGTAACAGGTAAAATCAGCTTAATGGAGCTATTTTTCCCCTTTTCGACGGTCTTATCTATACCAAGTTAAAGCAAATACACTAAAATAGTGGAAAAGAAAATTCTTTCAGGTCACTAAGACCTGACTGTACAAGTAGATGGGAGAGGGACTTGGGGAGGGGACAGAGAAATTTATTCCATTTAGACACAACAATCCTGTGGTAGGTCTCTCTCCTTCCCCGTGGGAGGACCCTTCTCATTGATGAAGAATTAGCCTTTTTTCAAGCCATCGCAGACATCCAGGAGCCATGCAATGAGAATTTAAATAGCTTTCACGCCTACAGGATTACATTCCTCACAATCTCCCATGCCTCCCCACCCCTCCTCTCCCACACTTTTGAGTTTGGACCTATCGGTATCAGTAGGTCAAAGAACAGGAATGGGAAGCAAGAGCCATCAGGGACTGAGCTAGGTCTTAGATGCCAGGCTAGGTCAAAGGGTGTAATGAAATTCCCATCCCATTTTATCCACTGAAGTGCTCAGGGTTATTGGAGGGCTCTGAGATGTTGCATGCCTTTTTCTTCCAGATACCACAAAAGCATCTGACAGGAAACCCAGAGTAAAACCACACGCATTCCTCCAGCGAAATTGAGAAAGGAGGGCTGGCTACCTCAGTCATACCACATTCCCTAGACAGATTACATCCAGTCAAACCTTCTACGTGTCATCCATAGATCTGAAATGACAGTCAGCTAGTATGTTCAGCATCCCCAGGAGGCAAGTCACTCCTATATCAAAGCCAAAGATCAAAAGTCTGTCAATACAAGAATGGTGCAAACTGGTGCAAAAAGCTGGGTGATGGTATCTGTCATCCCTAGTACTTCGCATCATTTTGACATGACATCATAAAAGCTAACTTGAGCTTTGATGAATCTCCAGATGAAGTAGATCCTCAGGTGTCAGAAGATTCTTTAAACCTGTGTCTGTAGCTCCTGCCATGACTAAATAAAGAAAAAAGAGGATTACACTTTTCTTTTTGTCCCTTTCCCGCTCCCCCCCCCCCTTCAAAATGAGGAAAGCCACAGGTAATTTAACCAGTAAAACTCTGGACTTGTAATAAAAGAAAATCACTAACACTGCTGGAAATATTTCATCTGATATGTCTTAGGTTCACATATAATCTTTATGAGACAGGTTGGTGAATTCAGTCATACTGTCAACAAATATGCCCAGGTCTCTCTCCTCTTTATCATTTCTAACCCATAAGCTTTCCCTGTTTGGAAGTAGCTATAAATTCTTAATTTCCAGCCTTGTGCTTTGTATTTCGTCCCATCTCTAATACTCAGTACTACAAAATTCTAACACTGTGTGTTGGCCACGCTTCCCACATTTGTCACATCAGCAAATTCAGCTGGTCCATGGCAGTTCTTGTGTCACGATCATTAGCACACACAGTCAAAATAATCTGTTTCCAAAGTTGATCTTCAACTAACTGCACCACCTTGGTCCAAAAATTTGCACTCAGCGCCATCTATTGATTCCATTCCGGTTAAGTAGAAGGTAACACCCTGGTTCATTCACCATATGGCACTGAACCGTATCATACGCCTTACTGAACAATTTTTTGTTTTTTAATAGCAGCAACACTGGGTTAGGCATTGCAAAACATTAAATTTTGCCTCAGTTTCTAATTAGCCCTATTCTGCTTTCCCACAGAAATAAAGGTGAAATACTGATATGAGTTGTCCAGATAATGACTTTTGCCATTTCTTAGCAATACTAGTATCTTAGAGATCCTGGAGCTCTTCTCTATACATCATACTAGCATTAGGGGGTTTTTTGCTGGTGGTTTTAAATCCTTATTAGTAGATCTGCAATAACAATTCCCATTCTGCTGGGATGGTTATTTTATATTTCAAGTTAAGATCATTAAAGTTCTTAGATTTTGCTTCCTTTCTCTTTCTGGAAATTTCCTTTTCTATATACCCAACTCCTGATGAACATTCTTCTCTCTCTGATTTCTACAACGCAAAGTAAGGGACAGCTCTTATCTAGACAGGTAATCTAGAGTTTTTTAGGTAAAACTTTGGCTAATAGCAGCTTCCAAATCTTAGCTTTAAAAAAGCCTTTTCATGATGCTTTCAGCTCCATCAGTGTTGTTTTACTACCTTTCAGGCAGTATTAGTTTAAGTAATCTACCTACTCCTGTACTACAGAATAAACGCAAACAAGCAGATTTTAATTATCAAAAGTTTCCATGATGAATCTATGCAACTCATCAGGAAGAAAAGGTGAAGGACTTAGCATTTTGGAGTATTTTGCTGATGTCCTACACAAACCACTACTCCTGCACATCTTCATTGTGTTACTATTGCAAATGCAAGTTGACTGAAATCAGAAGAGACAAAATACATATTTATCAATAATAATAATAATACAGAGAAGATACAAACAAAAATGCATTTTAATCAGGAAGATTTATTGATTTACTTCTTGATCAGTAATCTATGTTTGGGGACTATGCATTTCCAGGGTTATTAACTCCAGAAGTCGGTATGTTCTTACCTGTTTCAACCTGTTGGTCCTAGAATTTGCAGATACATTATCAAGTGCAGGACAAAGCACAAAAACGAACAATTCCTGCCTGACTTCTGTCCCCATTAAAACACTTCATAAACCCAACAGAGATAAAATAAAATCAAAAAATAGGTTTTTTTTTTGTGATATCATAGAAAAATGTAGGTTAGGGAAGAGCACTACAGAGGTCATGTGGCCCAGCCTCTTGGCCCAGCAGGACTGACTTTGAAGTTAGACTGGGTTACTGGGGGCCTTGTACCGGCAGGTTTTTAAAATTTCAAAGGATGGAAACTTCACAGCAACTCTAGAGCATTTGTATTCAGTGCTTAACCACTCATGATTTCTAACACTCACATCCACATGGTGCATGTAACTCACATAACGTTACATTCCCTTGACCACTCCTTTTTAGCAGAGGAGTGGGAGGAAATGGCAAGTCATTTTGTTCACCCGTTATATCAGGAACTAGTCAGAAAGCTGTTGCACAGACCTGCTCTTGAGCAGAAGTGGCAGCATTTCCTCTTAATCTGAGGGGCCAACAGATCTACTGGGCTGACTTTGGTCCCCCCGAGGCCCTTGTAAGGACAGCAGAACAAATCTTGCACTTGCAGCTGAGAACTGCAACTCTGCTCTGTTCATCCACAGAAGACTGCACACACGTATATGATCGACTAATAGATTAATCTTATTCTCTGTTCCTCAGTCTCCTAAGAAATTTCCCGGAGAGAGCAGAGATGATTTGATGATCTCGCCCATGATTACACAGTAAGTGGTACTCAAGTTGTCTGTTATCACCTTGACAGGGAACTCTTGACAAAGGTGAGATTTCACCTACTTGTCTTGGCTCCTCAAATTAGCCAGATACATTCAACAGTAATCCTGAAGGGGTGGATGTAGCCCATCAGAAGATTCAGCTTTTCCTCTCTGGAAAGGAGGAGAAAGCAGCGAGGAATCTTCTTGCAAAGGTTTTCTCAACAGAACATCCCCAAGGGGATCAGTGCCAAAGTTTTAACTGATAGAAAGTGGTAATTTTAGCACAGAAGTTATGGACTTCCAGTTTAAACACCGCTTTCCATCCTCTCACACAGAAAATCCTGTAATAGGAGCTCCTAAATCCCTCTTGTTTTAGGTTTAAGAATGAGTCAGTGAAGCATTTATTCGGAACCCATTTTTTAGTAAGGCAGTAAATCAACCTGCTGTTCAACTCCCGTAAGTTACTGAAGCAGGAAACAGCTTGCTGCACAGCTAAGAATTCACAGCAGAAAAACACGTCACATCGGTGGGTAAGGGGAAAGTAGCTGGGGTCAGACAAGATGCCCTTTGCACCCAGAATCCTAGCATGAGAGGCAGTGGCACAAAGGCCATTAGCAATAAACACAGCAGAAAATTTTCCGGATCTCAAGCGTAGACATGTATATCAACAGTATGAGCATGGATACTGGCTATTCCCTGAAGGAAAAAGATCCCTCCATTCATAATTTCTTTTTATGTTCATGCAACAATCCCTCAATAAAAAAGGCTTATTAAAAAAGCAAATGGTTGGAGAATCCCTAATTGATTTGAAACTGAAAGGCTGTTGTGCCATAGGCAATATTCTGTGCCAAAACTTTTGCAGCAGCGTAAAAGAGAAATGTGACCAGAGCTTCAGGCAATAATTTTGCATGTTTCAGGAACAAAGATGTTCTACAAGAGGCATCCCTATCATCTTTTCACTAAAACACAACTGTAGCTTATGGTCATTACTTTAACCAATTATAACAGAAATATTATGGCTGATCTTCTAGTAAGAATCCTCGGTTAAAAAGTTAAAAACATTTTGCCCTATAGATCTCCTGCAGACACAAGCTGTCCATAGGTTTCCTAAAGTGATCTCCTACTACCAAGAACAAATGAAGGACTTTTGTCATCCAAAATAGGCAAGGCTGAAACTTATGCAGTGTGTTGGAAGGAAGTAAAAAAAAAACAAAAACACCAAAGCCAAATTTAATACAAGTTAATATCCTGGTTGAAAAGAAAGCCTAAAGCCACCTGAAGAAGATTTTGGGAAAGGTCAGCTACAACAGCCTTCTGGCTGTGAACCTGAGGTTCAGTGAAGGGTCAGTATTGCCATTCTGACACCATTTTCTGTTACCAGTGAATTAAAGTAAACCACAACCTGTACTAGGTCTGAACACCGGAGTTTATTTACAAACCAACAAGACTAGAGCTTTTATCCCAGCTGATTATTTCACACACTCATCCACTCGCTCCCCCAAAGCATTACATTTGCCAGGGTCTCAACTGCCTTCCCAGCAGGCAGGCTTGCTGCTGGTGTGCAAAGGTCAGGCAGAAAACCATGTCCCTTCATGCTATACAGCTACGCACAGTCACCAGTCCGAGGCAGCATCAGCCAAGGTCCCAGGGCATCCCCTGGTGTTTTTCTCCACGCATCTTCCTGACCTCCAGGATCTTTCTTTTCAGGCTTCCATTCTTTCTAAGGCCACTTCCATAATCCTTTTCGGCACCACATCTGCTTTCCACAACACTCCAAGCCCCAATCAAAATAGTCTATGGGCAGAAGTACAAGACATGATCAGCCACTTAATCAATGGCTCGGTCATGCAGGTGTTATTAAATTTATAACCAGACTATACTGGCAGCAGCCAGCAAGTAGGTGGCTTGCTGTCCTTGAGAGCTCAGAAGCCGACACATTCACCCCCCCACACCCCAACTTATCCGTTGCCTGTTAGCATTCACAATTTAAGCTTTTCTTTTTGCCCACAAATGATAAAGAGGTCACATTGCTTGACACTGCTTGAAGGTATACTATATTTCAACACTGCTCTTTGACAGACTGTTGCTATGCCCATTCTCAAGATGCTGTCCCACAGCTGTTCGCATGGAAAGAAACACTGCTGGACCAGCAACACTGTACCAGCAGTCACATTTCTGCCTTCTCACCCTGCCTCAGTGCATGGGGGGATGGAGCTACAGGACAAGTCCAATGCAACACCAGCATCGACATCTCTTGGAAATAGCAACAGATAGCAACTGAGCTCTTTCTACGATGTACTCCGTGGGTCCTGTTCATCCATTCAATCTGCCATCTCTTCCTGCCACATCTAAAGTCCATGGCTAATTTTGCCTGTGAACAGTGTACAAAATAGTCAGTAGGGCTGGGAAACAGATGAGGTGGGTATCTGAGATTACATCAGAGAACAAGCGTTCAAAGGAACAAAGTGAGACTCTTAACACATTAAAGGAGACTACTAACAAGGATAAATAGTTGGGCAGAATCTGTGGGAAGAATAACGCAAAGTCATCATCTGGGCAGGAAAAGGGAAAAGGTGGAGCCCAGGAAAACTGAAGTTCCAAGACCAAATCTTTCTGTCTGTAGAGATTATATATCCCTCTGTCAGCCATGTCCCACTGGCTAACTGTCCTTGACAGAAAAAAAAAAATTACTATCCCAGCTATTACTGAGTGCTTATTATTTTCCCTTCCCTTCCCACCACTTCTCTATTTTTCACCATTAAAAAATATGGAGTCTAACGACCTCATTAAGACTGACCAAGTACCACAGACCTCTCTGATTCTGAACCCCTAGCCCTGCATTACTGTCTACTAAAAATACTTCGGTTCCCTTTCTTGGAGTTCATGGATTTATACAAGTTCCTTCCAAAGCCTCAGTTTCTGAAACTTTGAATTCGAGTCAGTTATTGACATTTCAGAGTCCTCTCAGAGGGTTAATAGAAATCAACAAAAAAGACAAGGTATGTCCAATTTTTGAGGAGGCTGAAAACTGGACAAAGATTTTGAAAGGAATTTAGAAACTACAGGGAGGGACTAAAAAATTATATGGAAAGTTAAGGTATCCCAAGGGATCAGTTAGTCAATCTCCTCTTTGAAGAATGCTGTTGGGAACTACCTCCAGCTCCTCTGCTCTCTCATTATCAAGGGATCAAAACCACAACTACGAAGCCAACAGCCATTTCATTACTCCCTTTATAAACACATCAAACACGTTTGCAGAGGGCGTCCATCCACCTTCCAAGCTCGTTCTGAAGGTGTTCAGCGTGAACAATTTAAAGCAGATGTTCAAAGCATACGTCAACAATAGGATAAGGTCAAGTATTACTTCATCCATTACATTTCCCATAAAAATGTACAGAAGAGTGACTGGTCTCCAAAGTTTATTAAAAATCAAAGAATAGAAAACTTTACATAAAAATATGTCAATTTTAGCTTCCACGTAGTTGTCCACACAAAAAATTTAAACATGATTTTTTTTTAAACCTGTAGCACATAACCACAGTGATAGCCAGGCCAATTTATTTGGTTCACCATGACTGAAGTGTTACATGATACCACTTTTCAAATGAGTTTTGCTTTAAAATGGACGCTAGTATAAGACACCAACTAAAGCCTTTGAAGGCTCTTTAATGTAGTTATGCTCAATATTGCTAGTGTGTGAAGACTAAGCAGTACAGGCTCATGTAACAGCCCTTAGATATTATTTATGAATCAGCTCACAATTTTTAAAACTTTTTTTTAAATTGTGATGAGTCTGGAGCATTAAGACAAACTTTTTGCAAACAGATATGCACTACTCTACTTTGGAATGTTGCCCTCTCTCCCCCTCAAGGACCTGTTTGTGTTTGACAGATTCAGTAATAACATGAACTACTTCTGCTTCAAAGGCATACAGCATATTAAAAAGCTTCATGCTTGACACCTCATTTTAATATTCAGATATCAGCTTTAAAACCTTCTGTATCTGTACACAGTATAGATGTCCTGTTAACAGGATTCTTCAGCTCTCTCTGCTAGTGGACTTGTATAACTGATCTGTAGTTTTCTGTATAGCTTAAGAACTCTCATTAAAAAAAACAGGAAGTCAGAGGGCGTGAGATGTGACCTACTCCCAGGACAACTGTGGCGCTTTAAAAAACTCAGGGTTAGGCAGGATGTACATTTTTCAAAAAGTTAAAGACAGTGTTTGTCATGGCAATACACACTTGCATAGTATACCTGTATGCATCTGTAAATTAAGTGCCAGCCACTCATACTGTGTACAACACTGGGCTGTGCTCTCCTGCAATACATTAAAAGATACTTCTCGTAATGCTTAGAGCAGCTGAAGTACTTTTTATATATTTGCTCTTAACAGAACTAATGCATACTGCTATACAGATTCCTTAATGGAATCAACATATTTCCTTTCTCCACATTCCTTAAGCCGGGTACCTCTGTTTAATAATGTTGTTTGAACCCAAACATTAACAGGTTACGTTACTAAAATGCATCAAAGCATGTAGTTCACAGCTTTTTAATTTCACATCAGGACTCGAACCAACCTTTTCCCCCTCCCTCTCAAAAGTTTTACTTCTGGTACTACAAATGCTGGATTTGTTGTCTAGTTAAAGGAATAAAATTAAAACTCATTGGTCAGAGCAAGACGACTGATAGAGGCCAGACAATGAGCTAAAAAACACAGGGTCAAAATGCTTTGGAGCTTAATACCTTCTTAAAACCGTAAGCCAAATCGCACTTTCATTGTGAATCAAGAAGCCTCAAATATTACCAAATGTCATGTTTGTAACACTGCTCAGACAACCTGCCAAAACTATGAACCCAACTTAGATAATGCAACCTGGGAAAGGATCTGTAAATTAAAAAACCTCTTCCCCTTAAATATAACTTATGTGACAATATGAAATTAAATTAAAAATTCCAAGTTATTGCACAAATTATACTTCCAATATTTACAGAGCAAAAAATTCTGAACTTTGAAACGAAAACAGGAGAGCAGCAAATTTACTTTTATGAATTCCCAACTTGATTTGCTGCAAAGAAAAAAAAAAAAGAATTCCAAGGGGCTGAAGTTTCCTTCACTTCTAAAATAAAAGAAAACAGAACCCACAAAGGAACAGATGTAGCCACAGCAAAAAAGCCACAGCATTTGTAAATGTCCTTGCAGTTCTATTGTCAGAGCTGCTTCGGCACTGTATGAACCATTGTGGGAAGGCAGAAAACAAACTTCCACATTTAATAAGGCTTCACAGATAAGCACAACTACTTCTTGAAGATGGACTGAACCACCACACAAAGAAACATGCAAAGAAGTCAGTTGCAGATATTTGGCAACACCAATAAAACGATGTGCTGGACGCTGGTCTCCATCCCTCAAGTCGAGTGGCACTCACTCAGTTTGTCTGAACAGGGAAGGTCATTTTGGCACCTGCCATTATCTGCTCAGACTAATAGGCAAACTGTCTCTGTGTTTTTTTCTTCTCCATATGTTACGATTGTACTGGTGGTGTCCTCGGTTACCAACTGGTTGCCTTATGCCTCCACTGCCGACGGGGCTGTAGCTGTTGCCTTGGTTATGAGTTCCTTTCATGGAAAACTTCATTCCACCGTGCTGCTAAAAAACACAAGAAAAGCACTCAGTTTAGGCATACAAACAACCGAAACAAAGCACATATTACCAGTGGTATTTCCTCAACATACAAGTCATTCCCACAGAACACTACTTGAAACAACTTTCAGGCTTGTCTAGTTTTAGCTGTGCAACTCCGATGGCACTAACAGCTTACGAAGTGTTTTCTGAAGTAAATGTCCTGCAAATGAAGTGGGGTAAATTTCAAAGCGTCCTTAAAACCCTTGGATGAGAAAGAAATACACTCACTATGCATCACCCTTATAAAAACAGAGACCTTCCACGTTAAATGCTAATGTGACAGTCGTTTCTATTTTTGAGGATCTTAGCAAGAGCATGACCAGGTGAGATACCCAATAAGACTTTCAGAAACATCATGGCTAAGTGTAAAGGCATGATCGTGTGAGTTGATACATACAAAGCACAAGTCTGCTCTGCCCATGATCTCACTCAGCTACAGGTAAACTAGCTATGGCTTGTAAGGAGCTTGTAAATTCTACTGGTCTGATCATAGGGCTACACGACTCCTAGACCATACCTCACATCCAGACCAAGGCAAAACAATTCAATGATCAGGAACATAGCATGACACTTTCTTTGGGGGGAATCTCCAATAACTTGGAACAGAAACTGCCAAAAAGGGTTAGTGGCAGCCTGAGTAAATCTACCACACCATAAGGTACTACAGGTGGCCCTATCACTTAATGGCACACGGTAAGTTGGTTTGATGTGTATGTACTTCAAATAGGTACAAGTTGCAAAAGATGAAATTGAAACAGACTTCCCAAATATTGGTAACTTCAATGCAAGAAACATTTTCTGATGTCTGACAGCAATAACTAAGACAGACAACTGACTGCCTTTAACAAAAGCCAATACATCATTTTGTCTACCGTGTTTAAACTGGAACACCACGAAGCTCACATTTGAGGCAACAGCTTAGAATATGAAATATCTACAGCTACTTTAGTAACCTGTATTTCCAAACAAGTTTGGAGTAGAAAGAAATATGAGAACACCAAGCCATCATTACAATTGTGTGCACAAAACCAAAACAGTTACTGAATGCATAATTCCATAAGCAACTTTTTACTGTCAAATTATAATTAGAAGAGACACTGAGCATACAGAAAAACAAACTGGTGAAGACTAGTATTGAGAAATAATTAAACTTAACTGCAGGGTGGTAAAAAACCCTTAAACTGTTCTTTAATTTGTAAAATGTGTCCTACAGCAACCTAATCAACCTTCAACATGCAACTTCTAGACTCCCAAGACAGACATGCTAAGTGCTATCCTCAGACTACCAATGGTAAAATAGTCATGGACAAACAGAAAAAGGGAATGCAAGCTGAGAATCCCTCATTCTTAAGAGACAAAACTGCCCAAACCTTATTTATTGACATATGTTGCTAAAACATCTACTAGAAGCTATTTATGAAAGTCAACAACGTGAAACTAAAAAAAACTTAGGATATGTTTTATATTTTTGGCAAGTGGTCCTTCAAGCAAACACACCATCTTGTCACATTCTTGTACAGCAAAGTTTTCTAGTTCATAAGTGTAAATCTGACTCAATTATATAAGCAATTAAGCATCTACATTAAGTGAGGTCAAAATACTAAAAGTGATCCTTCAACAGTGAAAACACTAAAAACAGCCAGTCATTACAGTTACCCTCAACTATAAGGTGAAAAAGAGACAGAGGAAAACTTTAGTTTTGCTGCTGCACAACCAGAACAAAACTCTGACCAAGGAGCATACAAAGTCTCAGCAAGCCTATCCTCTTCAGCTGGAAATGTGAAAAATCTGGCAACTTCATCCTCAATTTGAGGATTCAGCAAAAAAATTATTGGGGGAAGGAAAGCAGGTCACCACAAGATCAGACAAGCACCACATCAAGTATGAGAATTAAGCCTATCCTAGAAGAAGTTATATCCCTGGTTTGTCCAAAAGGTAATCGAACTTCCAAAGAATGATTAATAAGCTAGCCAGAAAGTGATCTCTAGCTTGTCATGAAGCATTTTGCACTGTTTTTCAGGCCATCAAGATAAAGACTGTCAAACTATCAGAGCAGAATCTGAATCCATCTGTCTTATGACTCATCAGCTGAGAGCAGGTGCCTAAGGAAGTTGACTCAGAGACCTCTTAAGTCAGAGATGGTGCCTTTATATTTTCTAGTTCTCCACTAGATATTGTTCGCTAGTTTGTTCAGATTTTTGAAACCATAAGCTTTTAGCATCCTGCATCCTGTGCTACAGCATTTCACAGCTTAAATGAGCATCGTGCTTAATGTCAACCATCTGATGATTCTTCAGCTCTTGGAGTAATTCATTTCTTGTCATTCTGCTCTCTGACTTTTCCATATACTGCTGATGACTACACAGACCTAGGTTCATATACCTCATTTTCTTCTCCAGGTTAAAGAATCATTCATTCTTCAACCAGAAGCAATTCCATTTGTTTGACCACTCTCACCATCCTTCCCTATTCTTCTTCCATTTGTATTATAACTTTCTCCTGATGTAGGAAGCAAAATTGTACTCACTGTTCATGATGGGGGATCTACATGGATTTTTACATGATGTTTTCATTTCTGCTCTTTATTCCTAATAATGTCTGAAATTTGGTTTGACACTCAATTCT
Source organism: Pygoscelis adeliae (assembly GCF_000699105.1). NCBI lineage: Eukaryota > Metazoa > Chordata > Aves > Sphenisciformes > Spheniscidae > Pygoscelis > Pygoscelis adeliae. The sequence continues at coordinate 1,567,002 of NW_008824551.1, forward strand.
CAGTAGGAAATCAAGAAAGCATTATCAAAGCAGTTTTCTGCAAAAACGTCAAGATCTCATCTTTGCAAGAAACTGTCAGCCCAGAGCCTGCCACTCTCTACAAAGTTTAAAGTATTTCTCTCCCTCCTGATGCAGCACCTTGAAAGGTCCTTCCGCACCCCTTCTCAGTTGGCCCTTACGGAGCTTAACACGAGCAAACTTCGCCACACTTCACCCATTGCCTTTCAGATGTTAGGCATCACAAAGCCCAGCACAACCTCCTGCAGGGCTTTCCTGGTGAACTCCACTTACTACAAAAATGGAATCTTTGTTTCTCATCTTCTAACTATTCATTGTTTACAAAAGGACACACATCTTTCACTTAATTTCCTTTCAGAATCTTTGGTAAAAGCAATTTACTTCATGTCTTTTGGAAATCCCAAGAGGCTGTATCAAACAGCTTTCTCTCGTCCACACACTTCTGGGTATTCACATGCTCAGGACTCCCATAATCACTGAGAAATAGCATGTCTGTAAGCAGGTGATGGCTGGAGAGAGATCAGATAATCAAAAAGGAAAGCCCTTCATCTGTGATACAACAGACAAATCTTTGGTTTAGATGTTTTTACTTCTTTACATCTATTTCTTGATAGAATAGTCTGCTTTCCCATCACAGGGCAATTGATTCAACAACTGAATGATAGAACGGGTTTATTTTTTGTGGGTTTTTTTTGTTTGGTTGGGTTTTTTTTGAGAAGTCTGTTGAATTTGATCCTCTGCAAATAAAAGCTGCTAGATCTGGAGGGAAAACTAAAAAAAAACTGCATTTGAGACAAGCCGGGGGGGGGGGGTGGTGGTGGAATTCTGTATCACATACCAGGTTAAAAGAGTTTCCAGATATTTTAACAGAAATTTAAGAAAAGGATGTTCCTGGCCTTTACCCCAAACAGAAATCTGGTGGAAATTGAAATACCAAGTAATTATTTGCTAAGGAAACCAAACTTTTATTCTTAAATACTGGCAAAGTTAGTATACAAAACTGCTGACATTCAAAGACTGTCATGATTCAAAAAGAAAATTTATAGCCAAAAATAAATCACCTACACTTTGAAATAACACAAGTAACACAGAGCTGAAGTCTAAACATAAACAGGGTTTCCGAGTTGTTTTGGTGTTTGGTTTTTTTGACTGTTAGCATCTCTACAGTAAGCAGAAAAAAGCAGGGAAGTGTTAGCAACGAAAATGAAGTATCAGTACTCTTAACTTTAAAAGAAAAGAGATTATACATACAGCGCTCAAAAATAATTGGTAAGGACCTACAAAGCTGAAGAAAAAGTTTAGAAAAGGCATAAGAGAGTTTAGAAAGAATAATTATTTGCAGAAGATATTTACTATTTTGTTGTTAAGACTACAGGATTAATGGCCATGATTGAATCTCGTCTGCAGTTGATCGGAACTGTAATTAAGCTCGTACACTTCAAATTCATTCCATGTGAAATATTACAGAGTAGTATTCAGAAGAACTTTAATGCATCGCTAACATTTTAAGTATCCCCTTAAACAACTTAATATACATCCTCAAAATACTTCAAAGTTCTTTTCAATTTCTCACCATATTTCCAAATTCTCTATTTTAGGCTTGTAGCAAAAAAAAAAACCCACAAAGAACCCTTTTTTAAAGGATTTATGTTCACTTTCCCACTTTCTGAGCACAACAACATCTGGAAATATACTAAAAAATGCATCTTGCATGTAAGTAAAATTTAACTACTTGTTCTTTATGAAATAAATCCACTGTTTTGGAGAGAAACAATGGGCAACGACCTAACTGACATTTTAGTCATTACTGCATGAGCAATAAATCAAGTATTAGGCAATGGTTCAACCTAGCCTCATTAAATTAGCTAACAGGATTCTACAAGATATTTGCACCAGCTACTTGGGCATACTCTTAACCTGGTAAGATTTATAAGTGGTTTGGATTTCTAAGCTGAAGTATAGCAAAACCAAAATAAGTTCTTACTCAAGTCGTTTAGAACTGGCGATCTGGGGAAGTAAGGTCCAAACCACTGCAAACATCAAAGACACTTCCCTTCCTTTTGGGCCCCTTGTTTGGACCTACTGGCCACTTTCAGCTACAACTGCCAAGATCTTGAGTCCTGAACAGATTTTATAAAATGAGCCAAAACCCATTTCTGCTCCCATTAAAAGGAGAAAACAGCATTTATGCAACCAGCTGTGAGAGCAGCAAAGAAAAAAAAATCAACATGGAGACTAGAAAGAGCTCAAAAGCAAGAAAAGTTTTAGATGTTTCTTATCTTCTAACACTAGAGAACTGAAAGACTCAAAGCCACAAGGGAGCAGGTTATATCAGACCTTCATATCTTATTTTACTTTGTGCAGTAGGTCTGCCAGTAGCCTGTAACAAAGGGAAACTTTTGGTTTTCTTCACCTTTAACAACAGGTTAAGCAACTATTAGTACGACAGTTCAAAGATAAACTAGTATTTCAGAGAACAGAGGGCCGAGACCCCAGAATGAGTGACTGACAGTAGAGACTACCATCATAATCTGAGCATATTTTGAACTACCTTATGGTAAAGAAAGTAGAATCTGACGCACAAAATAAATACCCTTTTTGATCTTGTCACCAGTCAGGTTTCAAAAATGAGGGGCGAGAGTCAAAACAACACTACCAGAAGTCAGAACTCATACTGCAACTTTGCTACTGTTGTGACATGGGCCATGAAGTGTTATCTGCATACTTGTCATTAATGAGAACAAGAGATAATAGCTTCTCTAGCGTAAGGCTGACAATTTCAGACCTTAAAGAGAAATCTTACCTCACTGAGATTTCTCACCTTTTTATTTGGAATAAAAAAAGTATTATTACAGTGAGCAGACCCAAAACACTTTTCAAATGATGAGCTGATATCAATACAGTACACGTGAAAAAGTCAGTAGAGGAAACGCGTGTGTGAATATTCAGATCAACCTCAGTTTGGGACCAACAATCTGATTACAGTGACATTGGAAGATAAAGGTGTACTATGCAAACAAAAATCAGGTATTACTTCTACATTTCCTTAAGTCTATCTTTTATTTATGGTAGGTTTATTTATGTTCCTAGAAACTACTATTTAGACTTTGTCTCTTTCCTGCAACTCAAAAAGCACTCAGGAAGCAACCACCAAGGTGGCCAGAGACTTTCATACAGTCACATAAACATCTAGGGTGGATGTCTATATGGAGACTTCTAGAGATCATTTAATCCAACCTTCTATTCTAAGCAGAGTCAGATTAGGTTATCCAGGGTCTAGTCAAGCTGAGTCAGTTTCCATACGTGGAAGGATTTCACCACATAAAGACTGTCCATATAAATATATGACAATCTAAGATGAAAAATATCTTAAGTACTATTTTCAGGTGAACAGCCTCTGAAACTGAGATAGAGTTTTTTCTTCTCTCCATTCTTTAGGAAAGGAAATAAAACATCATCATCTTTTCCTAATTTTGCATGTATTAAATGAAAAATCAAACAATGTTCTGTCATACACAGAAGACGGGAGTCTGACATTTAGAATCAAAATTGTCTCCAAAGTAAGATGGTAGTATCCTTCCTTTGCCTAAGAAAATGCATGGACACCGAAAAAGTATTCCATCCTAAATGAGAGCACTCTAAATAAAAGGTAAGAAAAATGCCATTTGGTTGACTGAAGAAACCTTCAGTACCTAAACAGCTTAGCAATGCCATTGAAGAAACAAATCAGGTCACTTCTAAATTGAAGTTAACATACTAAAAACTCTGAAGCATCACACTATACTAAGGGAATTTAGCATATTTGTACATCTGACTAGTTGATGACACCTGCATTCTCAGAAATATTTGGTAAAGTGGACTAGAGTTCAGCCTTGATGTGAATTAAAATGTATCTTTACAAATGTATCTTTCATCGAAGTGAACTACATTTAACAGCTTGCACTCATCTACAAGAAATACATTTTTGACTCAAGCCCCTGACCAATGTTATTTTTGTTTCCAATGCTGCTAACTTTTGAGGAACCATTCCAGAGATACTAGCAGTATCAGCATTACTAGGGATAAAAAGCAACACCATTAACAATTGTTCCAGATAAGAGCAAACGCTGAAGCAAAGTATTTTAGCCAGTGAAGTTCCTGTAAAGCAATATAAACAAGCGGTTTATAAGTTTAAGTGTCTGGCCTTATATGGCCAAACACAAAAGAATCTGAAAAACAAACTACTTCTACAAGTTCTTCTAAGAGTTATTTAGACTGTGGTATTTCAGCATTGACATTACGGTTTTATTTCCTAGTTGTCTCTTGTGCTTCACAACTGAGCTAGTAAATGCTGCTATGAAATTTTCAATGAACACATTCACGATCAGACTCCACTTATGTAAAGGGTCTTCAGTAGAGGTTTTCTTAGACACACCAGAAGCCAGCGCAGCAGAAGGACTGGTGCTTACTGGCTTTAGGTACTTTTGAATCAAAAGACCACTCTTTGGGAAAAAAAAAACACAACTTAAAACGTAAAAGAAAAGAGTTCTTCTGACCTAAGCAACATGAAGTTTCTTCTGTCTTCATTGGTGACTAAGTGACCAACAATCCAAGAACGAACTGAACTTATTTCATCCCAAAATAACAAGGAAAGTAGTCCTTTCTTCTCCATGGGAAGTCACCAAGCAACTTCCACCCCCTCCATTCATCTGGACATGCATGCCAATATCTGGTTTTCTGCTTATTGCAGTGGGCAGCACTGCTTCAGAAACTGTTCTGCTCTCACAAGTGAAATCAAACTACTTGTCAGCAAAGTAGAAGAATGATTACCTTCGAAAAATGATAATGATGATCCCGAAAAGCAAGCAGACTGTATCAGGAGCTTAATTAGTCCCTGAACTACCTGGAAATTCTCCAATTAATTATGCAGTATGTAAACAGAATTGGTAATCACACCAAAGCTGTTTCAAAAAAGAAAGTATTAGGAAGCTCTAATGGCAGAGAATTTGCTTAGAAGGCTGCAAGTTGTTCAAAACACAGTTAGTGCTCTTGACATTGGCACCGCCTGCTTTCGAGGGTAGTACTGGACACCGAGGTACAGCTTCCAAGCTGAACTGAGGCAGAGAAAGTTGCCAGGGAAAAGGCTGAAGACACCATGCAGACAAATTAATCCCTTTCAAAGACTTTTTGAATATGAAAGAACACTTGCTGTTAAGAAAAAGTTGCACATGTTCAAGTCTACCAGGATAGGAGTCCTCTGAGCTAGTAAAATCTGCTCATTAAAAGCCATAAACTAGCATGGTCTGAAGTTACATCAACTGCAAAAGGAAAGCCATCAACCTAATCTAGCTCAGTCATGCTCCAGAAAGTTGCAAGTGACAAGGAGACATTTAGAGTATTCTGGGTGGAATGATTTAATTTCCCACTTCTGACTTGGTCGTAATCCTTACCAAAAAAAGAACATTTCTACTTCACAATACATAAGCTTTTGGTAAATTCAAGGCAGAAAAACCGTCATCCCATTTCTGAACTGTAGATAGCAAGAAACTTCCTCTGATGTAACATGAATCTCAAAGGCACATCTTTGTCAAGCAAAAGCCACAGAAAAATTCCCAATTTTAAACATATAAGTATTGTACAAACTACTAAAAGAACAGTTAACAAGTACTGGAAAGGACAGCCAAGTAACAGAAAGCCAGAAAGAGTGCTACAAAGCAGTTGTTTTCCAAGATTCAAAATTCCAACAGAGATCCAAAATTCAGGCAACACATTGCCTCTCCACAACTGAGGCAAAAACTCTGGATGCCAATTTGTTTTGTACCAACAACTGCATGCCTCAAAAACTGGATTCTTTTTTTGTGTAATTTTGATGAAGTTAAGCTCCAGGGTACCTCTTCAGAAAAGCAGAGTTGTTAAGGAAAAGAATAAACTAGACTAAGTTCGTGTTTTAGATGAAGTTTAACTTAAAATAGCTCTCCAGTTTTATTTTAAACAAACTTCAAATGTTTCAGACTGTACACTAGCATGTGAATACTCAACTGCAAACACTAAAATAGCAATATATTGTTCTATTAGCTTCTCACTAATAGAAAACATTTCCTGTGCAAATAAGCTGTTTTTGCCTAGGTAAGATTCAGCAGTAGGGGAGGGCAGGTAAAGGGGAGAAGAGCAGGGAGGAATCTGTGTAATCACTTACAAGATTAAACCAAAAGGCATACCTCAAGATACAAGTGGGGCTTGGTAGATGACTGAGGATTGCAGAGGTAACTGGGAAGAGCATGTGATAACAGCTTTCAAAGATGGTGCCCCTTCTATATTAACCTGCGAGCAAGGAAATAGTGGAACACCTACGCTATGCAAAGTAGCCTGGTCTAAATGAAAAAGAGTGAAACACATTTCAGTGAAGTGCCTAAAACAAGCACTTGTGTAGTAACTATGAAGAATTTGGGCATCAAGCTATAACATGCCCTAACTCAATACTGATATTACTGAACGTTGAAAATGCTGTCCAGATGAAATTTCTTCATTATTCATCTAAATGTTTCAGCATTTAAAGCACTGATTATTTTTTTTTATTGTGTAGTAAGTGGCAGTTACCATCTCTAGACATATAAATCAAACTCACAAGCTGAATGAAAGGTATTCCCTTACATGCCAGGCTCAAAGTATTTTGATCAGCAGCACAAAGTCCAGCTGGAGGTCAGCAGCCAGTGGTATATCCCAAGGGCTGATACTAGGGCCAATACTAGTTAACATCTTCATTAATGAACTGGATGATGGAAGAGAGTGACCTTCAGCACAGCTGCAGGTGATACAAAATTGGAAGGAGTGGCTGATACATAAGTTGGTTGTGCTGCCATAAAGAGGGACCTCGTCAGGCTGGAGAAATGGGCTGACAGAAATCTCATGAAGTTTGAAAAAGGGAAATGCTAAACTCTGCCCTTGGGAAGGAATAATACACCAGTATGCACTGGGCACTGACCAGCTGGAAAGCAGCTTGGCATAAAATAACCAGGGATTCCCAATGGACAAGTTGAATGTGAGCCAGCAACGTGCCCTTTCATCAAGGAAGGCCAACAGGATCCTGGACTTCATTAGGAAGAGTATCTCTAGCAGGTCAAGAGAGGTGATCATTTCCCCTCAGCACTGGTGAGGCCACATGTGGAGTGTTGGGCCCAGGTCTGTGCTCCCCAGTAGAGAGACATGGACATGTGGGAGTGATGGTGATTCATGAAGATAAGGGACTGAAACATTTGTCATACAAGGAAATGACAGCTAGGACTGTTTAATCTCAAGAAGAGAGCGCTCAGAAAGGATCTTATTGATGGGTCTAACTAATGAGAGGGTGTAAAGAAGCTGGAGGCAGACTCTTCTGACTGGTACCCAGTAAAAGGATAAGAAGCAGTGGGCATAAGCTGAAATACAGAAAACACCATTTAAATTTAAGAACAAACTTTTTTACTGGAATAAGTTGCCCAGGACATTGGGGAGTCTCCATCCTTAGAGATACTCAAAACCCTGACTGGACAAGGCCTTGAGCAACCTGCTGTAGTTGACCCTGTTTTGGGCAGAAGGGTTGGACTAAGTGACTTCCAGAGCCCCCTTCCAACCTCAACTATTCTGCGATTCTGCAAAATATTTGAACAATCTTGAAGCAGAAACCGAAGCAAATACATCTTGCGTCGTGCCCAAAGTGTCAAAGAAGTGCTGAATCAAATAAAAAAGACAAGGTCATTAAGTTGAAAATATCCTGGCCCTAGATTCCCAAGAACTGTGATAGAAGGACTGAGAGAAGGAAAACATTGTAAGAACCTGACCGAAACTAGGTTTCAAAGAAACCAGCTCATTATTTTGTTACCATAGGCAACCTACAGCCCACAACTTGCATTACAGCTCATGTGAGGCAGCTGTTTTGACAAACAGTTTTAATAATGAAGATTGAGGGAATATTTTCTGATAGAGGCACTGAGGCTGTAAGAAAAACTGAGGATTTTTCTTCCCCTTGTACTATAATGGATACATTAGCTAAAATACTTCAGGCTAGTTGAGTAGCGCGCAGTTTCCCTGCATGTTCACCTCCCAGCACATTTTAGCACACATTTAATATTTTGGTAAAAATTCTTGTACGCATGCCCGTAATTAATTTTCTGTTCTCTATCTTTAAAAGGTATTACAGAAAGTTACAATGCTAGTCAGATCTGTTCTAATAGTTCAAAATCAAGACAACTAAACAAGCCCAGACAGGTCAGTACTATTTCTTCAGATTCAAAAACTAGCTTACAGATACACCACCTACATGAAGTGTCTATTTTAAGAACAGGAAGTTAAATAGCCTGAAAAGCTGCAAATATCTCACTGGTTAGGCACCAGGAGTCTCAAATACAACTTAAGGAGTCAGACATCTGAGACTCTCCCTTCAACTTATTCCTAGATGTCAGTGTGCTGTGGAAGGGCTCTTATATTCAGAGATGCATCTCAAACATCAAACCCTTTCCCACCCATTCTTCTCCCCACACTTCGGACACGGCAGATAAGTACTTTTATGATTACATGAAGTTTAGCACATGCTATATGAAGGTTATCTTCAGAGGTTTTTAGACTGACAGCACAGCGCAAATGATCTACACTTCCGATTTGATCGCTTTCTCATTAAAAAGTCGCTCCATTTATTTGGCTCATACCTGATTACTGGCGGCCATTATCAAGGTTCTCGTAGGCGCAGATTGGGGTTTACCACTTGGCATAGGCAATGCGGGTGGTAAACTGGCCATAAGCTGAGTCGGTGCTTGCAGACTGAACTGGTAAACATTAGGAGCTGTGCAAGGTGGTGTATCAGAATCCTTTTGGCAGAGAAAAAGGGGAAAAGAAAAGCAACTTTACAGAAAGTACAGTATATACAGGCTATGCATGTGAAAATGCACCCAAATATCAACTCATGTGAATACTGTAAAATTTAATGATTTTTGTTCAAAGGTAAAAATAAAATACAAGCCAGCACTATGTTTATTTTACACATCTAGCAAAAGTTTAATTGAACCTGCATCAAGGAGACAATGTCGACAGGTCTATGGCAATCAGAGGTCAGTTCCAGTCAGCACAATCTAAAGCCAAAGTTATACCTCTACCAAATTCGAATTAAAAGATGGGAACTAAGGTTGGGAAAACAGAACAAGAACAGCAACACTGTTAGTGATACACGGGCTCGAATTTTAGGTGTTATGACAGAATCAATCCTCTGAACAGTGTTCTGGATTGTACTTATCTGTACAGCAAAGTTACTCACTGTAATTGTTATAGTCTTCTGCCATTCTACCCAGCAACAGCAAAGTTAGGGCTCCACCTACCAAGAAACAAGGAGACGGTCTGCCAGTCAAGACTAGTATATGCGCACCAGTCACCCACTTCACTGCTAGTTAGGAGTTCTGTTCCCCTCGCTTTCCATCGGAAATCTGAGTGATAATTCTTCAGGGAAAGCAAGACAGATGTAGGATTACAGAAACAGATACTGTAATGGAACTGATATTACTGATTACTATTCCTCCTCCTTCCAGCCTGACCATATGCAATTATGGTCAGGCAATTACATATGCATCATAAGCAGTCATACTGGTGATGTTAAAACACTGTGTGCCTGGTGCACTTAATAGACAACAAGCAAGGAGGCAAGCACAGATGCAGGGGTTTATAGGAATTACTGAAGTCAGAAAACACCTGACTGCCTCAATTCTTAAATGACCAATTATTTTCTACACTGAGAAAGCTGAAAAGCAAGCTACAGCCTTTTGAAACAACTTTGAACACAGATCTTGTAAAACATATTTTCCAGCCATAACACAACAGCAACAGATAAGTAGCTTCCCCTACATTTTACTGCTGCTTTTTACCTCACCCTTAACTCCAAAGTATTCTGAACTTGAAAATAATGGAAAAACCTATTCTTTATCCCAAACCACTAGTGCTTTTTCCATTCCCAGCCATCTGGCTCAAAGCATAGCAAGAGATGGGGCTTGGCCAATTAGTAGTTTAGGAGTTGCCATATTAAAAGGCATTATTGGCTCAGATCATCAAGGACCTTTAACAGTAATTACTGAAATATACTACCGCTCTTTCTTTAAAGATTAATTGCCTGGAAGCAAAGACTATTCAATTAAACCAAGCAAACTTTAAATAGACCTCCCGCACTACTACTTGCCCTCACATGGCCCTGCTTTTCAAATAAGATTCTTTGGTTAGCGAATAGGCTGTCTAGGAAAATATTTTCAAGAACAAGAAAATATTTTAAAGCTTTTCCTGGGGAAAGGAGAAGGTCCTTAAGAGAGACTGACAGTTGTGAATACTGAGCAGCCTAAGGAATGAAGTACTAGAAAGCAAAACTTGCATCCCAGCTGAAGTGAATACCACAGTAGAAACAGTCCTCAATAAAACTGTCAGCTATTAGAACAATCACTCCTTTATTGGTCCATATAAAGTTGTGCTTACTAAAAAATAAGTTCTAGAAAGAAAGAAGCTGTTCTCCTACTAGGTCAACTAGTGGTAAAAGTTACAGTATGCCTTTGTGAAGCAGCTTCAGATATTTGCCTTAATTCACTAGAGACAGATCATACTGGTAATAAGAATCTGTGCAGAAACTTGTCTTATTTATGAGATCAGATGTTTACCATTTAATAAATATGTTCACAGTGGGCAACTACATGCTGTAGCACTGATCAAAAAATTATGCTTAGTTGTACGCACATGCAAAGCCGACTGCCTGGATGAGACGGCATTTTTCTCCTTTGCCCAATCCTACAATATTAGCCACAGGAACAGGCTAAGGTCTCTACAAAGATGAAGCTGATACGTTCTCCTAAGTAGGTGGTAGAGTCAGGTACAGGGGCAAGAACTTGGATTTCTAAGCTGAAGTTTCTTTAGACACTATTGGTCATGGAATTATTAAAAAGCAGGAAAAATAAAGCGGGGGTAGTCATGTTTGAACAGACAACTTCTGAGCATGCTCACAAGTAACCATGAGCAGGCAGTTGGGAGGGAAATGGGGATCTTACTGTCTATCCAAACCAATGCGTTATCTTCTGCGAGGCAACCTTCACAAACCTGACCAAAGAATAGTTTTAGTCTCTCCACTCAAAGAACCTCCCCTTTCTCTTCTGCTTCGATACAATTAGACCCCTTGAAAATTCACATACTTCACCCAGATGGGACACTTCCCATTTATAAGATTTCTAAGGGTTTTTGTGCAATAAAAAGTTAACTCCAGTATGGAAGCAGCAGCAGATGGAAGAGAAAAGGGGGTCATATGGTTTAACTGAGACTTCAGCACAAGGAAGCTTGTGTTGCTTTATTTTAATTTTGTAATAGGTATGTTCTTCTGCATCAACGTCATTTACTGATACACATCTCATACAAGTAGACCGTATCTCTCTTCTGAGGCAATCCTGGATTGCTAACAGGATTACTGTATGGAGTTGATATGCTGACTTCTCATCAGCATCAAAATCCTTTTGTGAAGAGCATTACCTTTCTTACTCAAACTGAAAGGTTAACCTCAGTGATCAGAAAATTGAGCCTGATGTGAACAAAACTGATTTTCCACAAGCACTGCCTACACTGAGGGATTAAGTCTTACTTGGTCTTCTGGACAGGATTCTTAAGCATAATGTGCAAACTTGAAGCATTACAGAAGCTCAGAAGACCTACAAGTAAGTAATGCATACAGGTAATACTCTGACACTTCAGATCCATGTCTGGAAGACAAAAGATCTGACCCTTAATAGAGTAAAGGCTACAGAGGTCACATTGTAAAAAGATGAATGTAAAATAAAGGGGTAAGATCCCTAAATTGATTCTAGTAAATAATCTAGGGATAAAGCTACAATGACTGCACTAAAAGCCAAGATAAGTTCCTGATCTCTTGAATACTACTACTATGAATGCCAATCATACAGAGTCTCTCATTCTGCAAGGAAAATATATTCTAAAGAGGTTCTTTTGGAAACAGAGAGAGACTGCCAGATCCTCTTCCTACGTTTATCCTACTGAGAAGTTTCCATTTTAAAACATACTCTTTAAACCAGTTTCAACTTCCTAAGAACTTCGTACCTGGAAGGAAGATTTCTGCTATTCGTAGCCTTGATTACTGAGGACTCTTTAATTTAGCTTCATGTTGGAAAGAAGATAAAGTATGGAAGAGACCTATAAACTCAAGTGTTACTGAGGAACTCGCTTAACTGCAGATTTTGCTTGAGAAATGGGATCCCCTAGCCTTCTGTCCAGACAGAAACAGTGAAGCACTGCAGTCATATGAAAGATGAAGAGCTGAAGCAATCTCACAATCCAAACTTCTCTTCCTGACATTGGAAGAGAACAAAAAAATGCTTTACTGTTCTGCAAAATGCATCTGCCATTACAAAAAGTCCGAGGACCTCATCAGCAAGAGAATATTTACTCACCAGAAGCTCCTTACTAACTAGGTCTGGCCGTAAGAGCTTATTTCAATTCCATTAATAACTCAAGGCTTAAGATACAAGGTAAACTGTACTGGTACATTCATCCATCAAGACAATAGTTCAGTTTCCACGAATTTGATGTGCACCCGATTATACTCATAAGCTTCCTTTCCATGACTCTAAATGCATGAAAAAGTGGTGCCTTCTGCTTTGTTTCATGATGTAGTCAGTTGAGAAGTTTCAATTGACTGACAATAGCTACCATTTTAGAGCTTTCAATTTCCAAGACAATTTTTTTTTTTTTTAAAAGCTGGAGTGGCCTAAGAAGATTAATTCACGATCCCAGTCTGTTTAAGTTTTGGCCCAGTGGTAAAAAAGTCTAACTATCCTAGAAGTCAGTTCTCAGAAATCAAAACTTAAACAATAGAATGAAAGTTTCCTGTTAATGTGACAGATTTGGGTTCTTACACCACACTCCCCACCCCCTAAGAATGAACTACAGAGGTCTTGGCAAAAAGGTTCTTATTGTTTCCATTCTCCAAACTTCTCCCACTAATTAAACAATATTTTTCTCTCTCCCACAACATTCAGGAGCTGGAAGCTGTGAGAGAACAATAACCACTTCAGTAAAAATTGTGTTCCATCTTTGAAAGCAAAGAACAGAAAATAGTGAGAAAATTGGTGTTTATAGTTAACACTTTACACTATACAGATTTTTTCATGTGCCCCTCTGCTTTCTTACAATTAAAGTGATTTAACAGATAACTGCTGCCAGTCTTACTCCTTTTGCCTCTTTTCCCATTGTGGCCATCTCCATTATACCTGCATTAGTATTTGACATTATTATGAGCCAATTCAAGGAGGTCAACCACAGAAACAGTAATCCCCTTTTTACTAGCTTCACCTTCTGAATCAGCTCACCACAGGATTAGGTGAACACCAGTGCAGAAAAGCAGGAGCAACTAGTGAACAGAAACATCCCTAGCAAGAACATCTAACTACTGGATTGGCTTAGTAAAAGTGTAAAACCACACTCCTTGGAACATAAAGCAACACCAGAAAACTTCAGACATTTCATAGTTTGGGGCCACGTGCAGGAGCAGAACTTCAATGCATGCTCTCGCTGGAATGGTTTTAGCCCCAGCATACTTAACTCTGCTTGATAAATCAACATACTTCCAAGGTGATTTCATGGATTACACCTCCCCATCTCATTTCTTCCACATCAGCTTGTGCCATTTCCTGTTTTGGTAGGTGGAGCCATAACTTTAACTATGGTGTAAATAAAGTAGAATTGAGACGAACAAGATTTCTACTTCTATGGGAGGTCACGGGGTAGAGAATTTGCATCAACACAGTTGCACCATTTCCATTTGCCAGCCTATAAACAATACAAAACAGTCTCGAGTAAAATGCAATTAGTTGATTTTTCTGCCTTTAGGTCAACTGCATTACGAAAGGAAAATATCTTGGTCATCGTGCTTACAGCAGGGGAAAAATGAAAGAAGAGATACAGAATACAAAAGCAAACTGAAAAATAGGCATCCTCCAAAAGCGTTAGTGTTCGTTTTACAGAAAGACAACTAAAAATGTAATCTAATTAGTATCTACCAAGATTAAATACAAGCACAGTACCCCTTTAACCTCACCTCATTATATCCTGCCAGGCCTGACTGCGGGCTTATTCCACGTTTTATCAATACTCACTGTATTGCAGATAAGCCATCTTAAATAAAAAAGGTCCCAGAAGTGTGTCATTTCAAATTTCCTTTGTTACTCCTAATACTTTCATTTCACAGGCTTTCAATTGGTATGTATTGTTAACAGTATAGTAATATTTCAAGTTAGTGTTTTTCAAGTTAAGCACTAAATTATAGGACTCATTGTGTAAGCTGAACATATACCACACTAGAATGTAAATATTGAATTTAGGTTTTCTTCCATCCTAAAATGGCTTAGGTACCTCTTTTTTTTCAGGGCAGGGAATGTTAAGATACTGCAAGAATATGACTAACCTTTAACTTCAGAAAGGAGTTTGAGCTTGACTTTTACAAAACTGTGTGCTTCTCTCCTTACTTTACTGACATCATAGCAATAAAATCCAATTTTACTTGCTGTTTTACACATTCTCTCTGTACCCTTCACTGCTTAGAATAACTTGTTACCAAAATTACTTTATAATTTTGTGTTCAAAATTGTGCCTCCTGCAGCTTTGCAGAAATTTAGCCTTACTTCAATTGGATACAGATAAAAGACTGCTCAAGCAACTGAGACAGAAGAACTGAAGGAGAGCATGAGACAGTATAAAACAGCACACGGTCAGAGATATAGGTTAAAAAAGCAAAAACAAATGTGGGCCTATATGGTGAAAGAGGAAAATAGGCAAAAGCAGTCCTGGAAAAACTTGTTCCTCTCTGGTCCACAGAAACTGTCAGTAATCTGCATAGCCAGAATAGGAGAAAGTTTTAAAGGATTTGAGGCTTAAACTCTTAAATGCCACAAATCAAATGTCAATCAAATGCTTTTCCCTGGTAAAATCAGGTTGTCTGTGTCTGCACAACTCTGCTCAGGGTTGCCCACTGCTTTTTCTGGAGACAAGCTGGCTGCAAGTCAGCACTTATCTTTCTTTAAAGACTAAAGATTAAGAGGCCTACTTTTTAGAGCACTTGTTTCTATTTGTTCAGGAAGAGGAAAAGAGCAAGACAGAATCTGCATTCTTTTACAAAAAGTTGATCAACTATCCATACACATATTTGTATTGTTACTTTGGTTAGGACATGAGAATAGTCAGACATGTGGAAAGAAGTGAGAAAAATCTATGTAGCTCTTGCTCTTAGACTGAGAATTTTGTTAGGCCTCCCTCTTCTGCCCCCTCTCCCTACACACAATTTCAACTGGAACTCTACAAATTAATCACAGTCATTAAGGAAGATTTAACAAGACTACAAGAAGAGCTGTTAGAGTAACTATTCTGAAGCGTCCGTCCCTCTACTGCAGATAAGCACATGCCTTACACCTGCAAATTTAATCGCTTTAAAAAAAGCAACATTTATCAGGACAAGATATGTCATATACTGTATCACCTCTATCTGTGAATAGGGAAGTACAACAGTTCCTGCTAATAAGCTGAAATTCACAGTCTTTGACTAATAAGAAGGAAGGGGAGATGGTGATAACTTCATTAAGCATGTTGAGTTCAAGTACTAAGCCACAATTGCTGCAGAGCAAGTAACAGTTCCAAAGTCAGTGTGGATCTTCTATGCATTCAGCAGAATGACAGGAATAATGAGTATTAGTCTTATCAGTCATATTTATATACTACTCTCACACTGTAAGCATCCAATCAAAGTAGTGAATATGTAATACTTGAAGACAGTGAAAAGACATTCCACAAAACACTTATGGTACTGCTCACCATATCCCCTAGCTGATGGGGGCAGAACAGTGGGCAGATCAAGCACTGACATTCTGATGAAAGGTTCTTATAAAGCCCGAACAGCAATGGCTACAGCTAAAATTTCAAGAACAGTCTGAAAGAACATACTGTAAATGCTAAAAAGGAAAATAGAGGCAAGGATTGCGTTCTCCCCCAAACTAGACTATACAAGTACCTTGTTCACTGAAACTTTAACTGCCTTGACATGACTGCATGGTCTTGAGAAGTCAGAACTCCTCACAAAATAATCTTGTCATAGAAGCCCAAAGAACATTATCACCAGAAACACTAAGATAAGGTGTATGAAGTTTCTTAGATCCAAACTTCTAACAGACAACTTTGAGATTCTGTGCTGGACTGGATATGAGATTATATATCCATTAGGTAACAGAAAAGAGCTTTAAAACTTTCATATGAACCATTACATCTGTTACTGATATGCAGGTATCACTGTCACAAAATGCTATACTTTATTTGGCATAACAGCATCAAAACTGCAGAGCATACTCAGCACCAGGAATTATACCAGACCAAAATGAGACTGCAAAAACATACCTAGGATTATTTTTTACTTGGCAGAGAGTGTTGATCAGGCAGCAGATATACTCCAGCACTACTCTAGGGCTTCCCGAGCTAATAAAAAGCAGCTTTCCACAATGCTTAAACAACAAGAAATCCGGGCCACCAGTTACAGAGCGCAGGTCCAGAACAAAAAAGCACCCAGGGAAAAAAAAAAAGGCATTTGCAAGAGGAATTTGGTCCCTGCTTAGGTTCTCAGACTGACATCTGCAACTAGCCAGAACAAGCAGAGAGCTGGGGGTGAACATAGCTCATTTCACCTGGTTTCAGATTCTCATAACAATCACTTAACTCAGTATGAAGGTTAAAGTGAGATTTCCTAACACCAGAGGCTTATTTTCTGTTGTGGAACAGTTTGACTCTTGCTCCCATAGAGTAAAAACTCACACACTTTGCACTGTCCTTGATGGCAAAGATATTTATAAAGCATCTTCCATTATTCACTTCAACATTTGTTGGATCATGTGGGAATGTGTAATATTTTGCAACTTACCTGTTTGCATGAATAAGTGAAGAATACATACTGCCTTTTTGTCAGGGCATCATATGGTATTTTAAATACCTGCACAGCAGAATACTTCGTTGAGAAAAGACTTACTACATAGATCAGTTTGATAATTAACAGAATCCAGAAAAATATATGTGCAGTCAAATACGTTCTGATTATCAGATTCCTTGTATCCACGGGTTTATTTCTATGTGTTCCTCAGTTTGCTCCTGATCACTAATATTTATATTCTTCACAGAGCTGAGGTAACAGGGCAGGAACTTTAGTACTTAGTATTTTGCAAGGAACTACATTAGAAGTGCCAGTGAGAGAGTCAGAGACATGTATTGACTGTATTGACATGTACAGTAAGACAAACCCATAAACCGAACAGCTATCTCACTAACAGTAATAGTGATACCAAAAGACAGATTTCTCTTCTACGCAGTCTTTGATCCAAAATTTACTGGTCCTTACGAAAGCTTTCTTTTATGACTAACATTTCGCAGTTTGCTAGGACACTTATGAAAGACAGCACAACTAGGATTTCATCAGCCAGATAGTGCTAGCATAAGGCATTTTGTAAATAGCTTTGCTGCCTTGGAAAATCCATAAAAGTATACTTTTTGTACAAATTATGATTTAGTCTCATTAGATCCAGGTCTGAGTTTTGGGCTGTGTAGACAGTGGCCCAGAAGTGTGTTCCCCTGCAAGCTAGTCCTGTACATGCAGAGGTGAAACCAATCATGCTCATGAATTTGAGGCGCTGTACTGAGGAAAAGTATATACATCTAAAATACATGGGGAAAGAGAAGGCTGCCTTTGAAGGAGGCAGTTCTCTTGTTCCTCAGTGGTAGTTCTCGTCTTCAAAAGATTACCATCAGTATGGTCCCCAAAGGAAGGAAAGCAGTAGCGGGAATGGAAAGAACTCAGGGTAGTAACTTTAAGCTCTCACATCCCTACACTTCCATTTTTCTGAGTATGTACAAGAGTTGATAGGCTGACTTCTAAATGTTAGCTCTGGTTTATGCCAATGCAGTCTTCCAGAAAAACCTGCTCCTTTTTATTGTTCTATTCTGACACCTGTTCTCCTGCTGCTGGAGCAAACCTATAACCACTATCTGTGAAGTGCCTGTAAGTCCAAGACACCAGGAGCCTTGTCTATTCAGCTGCTGAGCCATATTTACGGAATATAAGGCAAAATCTGTAATGCTGCCAGAACTTCAAGGAAGCAAATCTTTAAAAACCATACAGCATTATTACAATGCTTACAATACATTATTACAATGTATTACAACCAACTAAACTAACTACTGTTACAACCAACTATTGAACTATAGGTTTTAATAAAAATTCTAGGATCCCTATGAGCAATACTGCACTGCTTTGATAATGCTTGCATACTTAATATATACTGCCAATATTGCTTCCAGGACATATTGACGAACATATGCAAGGCCTCCAGACTTATGGCCTGTGTACAATGATGTGATGACTTCAGAATATAGCTACCTCTGTGCTAGAATGGACAGCTGGAATCCTTGAACTTCAGTAGAAGCTGAAGTTCAGAGAGGGGCAATATGACCAAGTAAAGTTACAAACTGTCAAGCCTATTTCCTCTTCCTCAACATATGTAAGTTGACTTCTATTATATTGGTAGGCTGATCTCAAAAAGGTCAAGGTGCAGCTGGTCACTATTACCAGTGAAACTTTAGCAGTAAATTGAAAAGCAAACACTATCAAGTCCCTCTAATTTGACAGCTAGGATCTTGCAGTTGATACACAGCAAAAGATATTCTGCAGTCCTGCAAAATACATGTCCAGAAACAACGTCTTGACGCAGACCTTGTGCTTAAGGTTAACAGTGACATCATAGGGATGCGTATTTTGCTACTAAAATAAAACCTTAATTATTGGGAAGAGATCAGCAAACCGTCAATCTAGGATCTCCCTGCCTCCTGCATTTTCCTTATAATCCGTACCTAGCTTTCAGTCTTCAGTATCAGAGAAGTTCAGAAGATTAACTTTAAATGAATACAGAATCATTCCTGAAAAACAATCCTTCCACAAGATCAGAGCTAACACTATATATAACTCTACAGTGACGAGATGCACCATATTCATACTCCCTTCTTCTGAAGCTGGTACCCAAGTTCACTGCATCATATCTATTTGCAGCGCACCAGAAGCTTTGGCACAAATACCAGTTGTCACACATGCTAGATGTTCCCTTGCTGGAACCTAGGCATAGTGTTATGCCAGATCATGCCACGGACAGCCTCTTTGACTCCGGCAGAATAGGCTTCCTTTCCTGAATCAGGTGCAGCTCGGGACTGCTCAGCCAGAACTTGCTCACCCTCACATATCTGAGTGTGAGTAGGATGAACTCACCAGTTATTTGTCAGAAACCTGCCATTCCATTCCAAATTAAGATAACATGCTGGCAGTCTACTAAGGACATAATACCAATAAGTGACCAGGGCTTAAACTAGGGTCTGTCACAAGCACATGGGCATAAGGCTTTTTATTTTGTTAAAAAGGGTAGCATTTCCATTTACTTTGTGGATGCCCAAACTGATTGCAGGTCTTTCTTGTTGAGAGCTTCCTTTTCACTTTTCATTAATTTCTCTGGCATCAGGCAATGAAGTTTCATCTTCAACGCCAGGCAAAATGGGACTAAGGGAGGGTCATAACCACTAACCACCCATTATCTTGGGATTGCACAATATTAAGCAAATATTTGCATTTTCTCATAAAACTTATTACAGCAGAATCTTTCTCACTGACATACTCAAACCAGGAGCATGGCTAGTAGCATCACTGGCAAGCATCATTCTGTTCTTTTTCCATTAGCCAGACAGTGCAACTTACATTTACCTTATTTACGGGAGGTGGAGTGAAAAGACAATTCAACACAGAAAATTCAGTAGTGTAAAGGAATTACAGAAAGTAACCAGAACATATAAAGAAGGCACTTGTCCCTCAAAAGTTATTAAATTTTTATTGAATACAATTCCCAACTTTTAATTCCATATTTGACTAGTTTTTGAAAGCAGTCAAGAAACAGGTACTTGGACCTCTCTTGGCATCATCCAGTTATTCGCTATTGTAGTTAACCAAGTATTACACCCTGTTCCAGTTAATACCTCTACCCAGCACAGAATGCTTCAGTAGATTTGTAATGAGCACCTCATGCCATGCAATGCAATTTTGTGCTTTATAATCTGTACTGCCCAGTTCCCTGTTGATTTAACTCCATACCGAAACAAAAACACCTTATAGAATCTTAAGAGTCTGGGAACATACCTAAAAAGACTACAGCCTCCTCTTCCAGGAAGCCCAGCAATTACTTTCAAATTGCACTTTCAAACAAGGAAGCTGACAGCAAGACTTCACCTATGAGGGCCCCATTACCGTTAAAACATGAATTGACTGCTCGGCTGAAAACCGTAAGGAATATTATTCACCTTCACAGCATATGATGTTCATGTTCAATTTGGGTTGTGGAGAAAAAGGACCAGAATTTGACAATGGGAGATTTTGCTTGATGGGAAGATTTATGAAGATATATTTCTACTCTTCTACTTAATTAGCTACTGTTAACTTTGGTTTTCATATTTTATTACGTTTAACTACCACCACAAAGAGTACCAAAGATTTAGGATGGAATTAAGACCCATTTAATTTAATGAAAAAATATTTGATTTCAGTAATTTTTCTGAGCAGGGGAAGCTATTAATTTGCTGTAGCAGCTTAGGGACAGTATCTCATTAACTGCTGTTGTATCAGTTGAGGCTTTGAAGAGTATGATAAACTCTTATCATAGTTTATTAACTCTTATCATATTGCACTACTTAGTTTAACCCATTAAAAGAAAAAGCTTACAATGTCACTGCCGGAGAGTGATGATACAGAAGAGGCAGATGAGCCAGAGGATAACTGTTGTGTACTAGCCAATGACAAAGCCAAGCGTTGGTTGTAAGATGGTTCAGAGTCTCTGTTCTGTTGCTGTTCGCCATTGCACGGAGCTATCTGGTCTCTCATTTTCAACCTATTATCTGTTAACAGAAAACATAAGTATCATTTAAGAGCACAGAATACAAACACATGGGCCTTGAGGTCTAAGAAGAGCTGCAGTTTAACAACCTAATTGAAAAACAGGCTCAGAGTAAACTAGTCTTGGGTTAGAAAGTTACAGATTTCTTTTATTTTTTCCTACATACCTGAAAGTGATTAATTTCAAGACATGAGTATTTTGAATTACATCAAATTCAAGAAAAAAAATTATGTTTGTTTCAAAGATCCTGCTATACCTACCAAGTTCAGGTGATAAATTAATTTTGCTCCCCCACTTCTTTTTAATCCAGGCCCTGTAGTCAATCACTTCTTGGGTCACTTTGATGATTCTACCTAATGTGCTAAAAAAATTTTTCAATTAAGTATTAAACAAAGACTATTGGTTACATATTTGCAAGCATTTCAACAAGCAATTAAATTATGCTAAAGGTCAGTTTAAGATATCCCTAACCAAAGAATCCTTTTGAACTTCATTTCCTTAGCGCACCATTTAATCCACTGAAGCATCACAATTTTTAAATTACTATATTACTTATCTTTTACCATACTGACATGCAAGCACTGACACATAGGTAAGATTTTTACTCTGTATTTCTAAATGGAGTGCATCTTAATTATGAAGAACATACCTGCAGATGCCAGTGTACTTGATAAAGCAATTTACATGTTCTTGCATTTCTCCATACAGAAAATATTTTTTCCACAGAATCTGGATTACAACAGTCATGGGATGCACTGAAGACATTAATATCCCAGCCCCCCAGCTGACCTTCACACTGAAGACAGAGACCTTCACTAGTACTTGCTTACAGATTTACAAGACAACTTAAAAGGCGTAAGATCCCCACAATTGTAAAGGAAGTACCATGGATCGTGAGGTAGTGGAAACAAGAAAGAGACTGGCTCCAAAACCAGAATAAGTTAGAATTTAAGAAAATTCATAACAGTAAGTGGTTCAGAGAAAGCCTACCTGGTCCTGCTAAACAGTGACTAGTTATCAACAAGTACAAAGTAATATTTTTCCAACATACCTTCCCAACATGCAGCTATTTGAATTGTACTTCTTGAGCAGGAGTTGCATCCTTGTTTGAGAGCTAAACCTTCAAGCTTTCCTTTCATCGGGGACTAGTGGCTGAAACACTAACTATAAATGCCACGCTCAAGATACATGAAGGACTGACTATTGTACAAAAATGGGCTGTGAAAAGTTACCATCTTGGAGAAAGTAATGTTATTTCAGTTTTGAAAATCTTCAACGGTTACAATAAAGCTTATTTTTGTATTTCACATCATAAAGGTATGTTGTACCTGTACTGGAATTTTCTTTTGGTTTAGGTGTATAATGGGAAGGGAGGACATACATAGCCTAAGTGTATTTAGACTACCTTTATTAGGTCATTTCATAGTAACACTTTAAAAAGGAGCAATAATTCTCCTACTGGCTTAGGGATTACTATTTCATGCAAGACCAAGTACCACATGTTCCGTGTTTAGTCTTCCAACTTTAAAGACACGTCAGTGTGTTAGTACTGAAAAAGGCAGTCCAGCATTTTAACCAAACATTGAACCAAATAATATCATCTAAGTTCAAGTCCAATAGCTGCAGAAGGGCCTTATGGACAGAATTAATGTCATCCACCATTCTATTTATGTAATGTAGATAAAACGATGCATGTTGGAAAATAAAATCTTGAATTTTACATGCAGAATTAAAGGTGTGATTGTCACCACTCAGTAACTAAAGATCTGAGTTATAACAGGTAATTCTTTGGAAACCACAGTTCAATAGCTAAGTAGAGCACATTAAGAAAGGAACAAATAAAACAGGATAGTATTTTGTCAATGTACACTCCTATGACATAACAGCATTTTAACTACTTGATGCAGTTCAGGTTTCTAAATCTCAAAAAGGAAGTTAAGCCAGAGGAAACAAAAATGAAGACAGGGATGACCAATACTGCAGAGAATCAGCTGTGGCCCTGAAGTTGCAGTTCCCAAAACAGCAATGTCAGTATGGGACTCAAACATACATATGCTAGGTCTCTTCAGAACCGGGACAGAGAAGGAAATCTTGCAGCTAAGAAGTTTCATCTGAGAAAGCCTTCAGAAAGATTTGAGCTTTTACTCCAGGATAACCTATAAATTTCACAACTACTACCAGCTGTGGTCTTAGAACCAGAAAATGAACATGGACTGAATAACACAAGCTCTTATGGAGAAGGAGCTTGTCAAGTCTGAAGCTTCTTGGAGTACTTTCCCAGAAGCAAATCAATAGTCATGCCTTCATATACCAGAATGAAAATGAATGATATAGGATGGTATTTTTATCAGCCTGGGTGACTGATAGACCAAAAATGCCTGCTATCAAATAGGCATAAAAGGTGAAACTACTGCTACACCAACAATTATGGCAGAGTTGCACATACAGAACCTGGGAATCTCTTCTCTCACTAGCTCCTTTCACAGAGAATAGAGATCAAAGCCCCAAACTCTCATTTTGGTAGAAAGTTAGAAAAAAAAAGAAATTCGCTAAGTTATCAGGTCAGGAGTTCAAAGGCAGATCCATGCTACATTGTTCATACACCAAAATTAAAAACATTCATTATGAGACGTCAGAAACTGAAAGGTGATGAAGGCTATACTGCTATATACTTAATACAGCAGCAAGGAAAGAGGAAGCAAGCGTGATCAAACCAGATACCGCTCTCAAAGAACATCATTTCATATGTATGGGACTCAAGCACATCCACAGGGTCAGAGAACAATTTTTTTAAATAAACATTTAAAAATTGTGCTTATTTCTGTTTTCAACACTGAAAATGCTTAGGAACAAAAAACCTATTAATCTGCCCCATCTTTAGTATGAGGAAATTCCATGCTTTTGCATTTCTTTTTTTGGCTGAGGCCAGAATTTCTACAGATATATGAGACACTCCCACAATTCTTCAGAGACGCTTGTTTGGAAGACATGGAAAAAACACGGTTAACTGGTTAAGAAAATTAGACAGCTCTCCTATGAAAGATGCCCCTTTAAGGTTTTTCCTTTAATAATTATCAGATAGTAAAACCAGGAATAAGCTATTTACATACCTAGTTTATTTTATGGTAAGAGGTTAGAAGCTCCTCCTTTTACACACTGCAAGCCCTCAGTTCACAGGGACACTTTCTAGCTGTCATTACAGCACAACAACAATGCAAATAAATCTTAAGATCACTCTTAAAAGGCTCAGATTGCTGACATAAGATTCAGTAAAATCAAATATTTAAAGCTCCAGCCAAGCTTCACATGAATGAGCAAGTACCAGAGCAGGGAAAAAACATCAAGTCTGTGAAAGAACAGTTAAAATAACTGTTCAGTAGGCCTTAATTGAACTTATGAAATATCCCCCTGGTATTAAAAAGGCAATATAATGTAAAAGAAGACTAAGGAGCACCTGAGAAGGATCTGCTTGAGCATGATAAAAAAAAATCTAAAACCATTACCCAGACAAATACTCTGTGTAGGAAAAGCTGATATTGCTGATACCTCTTACAAGACAGCATGCATTCTAGTGACAGCCACCCACCATTCAAGATGTGAAGCAAAGGAAGGACTGTTTCAGACAGCACATTTCTTTCTGTGTCAGCAGATCTAGCAGGCAAATTTAACATTCCCTTTGACAGCTCCCAGGACTATCTTGGCCAACCAGGGGCAACCCAAACCGAACATACAGACCTGTCAGCAGTTAGATCAGTTGAACTGTACGCTAGGAAGAGACCAAGCAGCTTTCAAGCACAGGTGGAAAGATCACTCTATATATGGCCCAAACGATTGTTTTTTTGAAGATCATCACCTGTAAATGACAACTCCAGACACACAGTAACAAAACCCTGCCAAGGTTTCCTCGAACTCTGAGCTCTGGCCTGTGGGCATGACAGTCCCTTTCCCTCATCTATCTGCACCACGTCTGGTAACAGGTTCCTCCTTATTGGTGCCAATCTGCAACTCTAGGAACTGAAGAAAGGTTTCAAACGTCTTAGATATACTGGAAGGGCACATCACAGCAGAACCAGTCTTCCATTCCTCATTTCATATGACCTCATCTGCCTCCCAAATGTGGCTACGCTGCTGCTTAGAGATGCAGTCTGAGCACACATTCATATCTGAACCACGCAACAGGCCAACACGTAAGCCAACATCCTGATCTACAGACATACATATTAACCTAAGGATGCATCTTTGTCACATCCAGATCAGCATAACTTATGATTGTCAAATGGTACAATACCACTCTCTCCATCTTTTGCCAAACATGAACTCCTGCTGCCTCTCTTGCTTCTGATCTGCCCATCATGCAGCCACAAGCCTGGATCAACTTCTTGATATGACAGAAGCATTGATGTGTTTGTTTCAGTCAGACCAGAAAGTTCATCTGACTCACCTCCTGACTGCAGGATTGCTAGATCTGATCCAAGGCAAGAGTCAGGAATGTACAGACTGAGAAGGAAGAAAAAGGGCAGCTGACAGGAGATAGCCCACAAATAGTTAGGCTAGACAAGGTATAATGTGAAATTGTGCCTTAATAAAGACCATGGACAGGGTAGTAACAGATAGTCCACTATTTCAGAGAACGTGAATCAATGAGCAAGAGCTTGTTGCCAAACATCTGCTAAGGTTTCCTGTGGTTTATCAAGAAACAGAATAAAGCTGGGAAAATGGTCACTAACTTGAAATGTCATGTCCAAAGAAGAGCAATGAAGCTGGTAAAGGGTCTAGAGAACACGTCTTATGAGGAGCAGCTGAGGGAACTGGGGTTGTTTAGCCTGGAGAAAAGGAGGCTCAGGGGAGACCTCATTGCTCTCTACAACTACCTGAAAGGAGGTTGTAGCAAGGTGGGTGTCAGTCTCTTCTCCCAAGTAACAAGTGATAGGACAAGAAGAAATGGCCTCAAGTTGCACCAGGGGAGGTTTAGATTGGATATTAGGAAAAATTTTTTCACCAAAAGTGTTGTCAAGCCTTGGAACAGGCTGCCCAGGGAAGTGGTGGAGTCACCATCCCTGGAGGTATTTAAAAGACATGTAGATGTGGTGTTTAGGGACCTGGTTTAGCGGTGGACTTGGCAGTGTTAGGTTAACAGTTGGACCTGATGATCTTAGAGGTCTTTTCCAACCTAAATGATTCTATGAAAATACCACTCCTTACAGACTTCTTTAGTTAGCTCACTTAAGATGACACTCTTCTCTAGAGACAGGCTATGGTCAAAGACCATACTAAAGCTGTTCAAAGCACATGACACTGACCCTTAAGCAGGAGCTATCCTGTCCACAACTACATTTTACAGCTATACTCATGTCCCTGCGGCCCCAAATATTAAGAAATCAAATCATGATTTTCAACAACCTTGGCTGAAGTCACAACACCAAACCTAACCTTGCGTACAAGTTGTACAGATTCAAAATGGATCAGTGTCCTCATTTTCCTACTAGGAAAACCCCTCCTTACAAGGTGATGGGACTCTCTTTACTTTTACAAGATCTACTGAACTGTCTATCAACCTCTCCTGAGCCATTCTTGAAAGAGGATGGGTGAGAGACTGGGGAACAAAACAGTGTTAAGGTAATTCCTGTAGCTGCAAGAACTACCTTCAGGACTCAGCTGATTACTGTTTCCACTCAGACAGAAGATAGCTTTCAACTCCCACTACACTCCAGATGTTATATTTGGAAGCTTGAATGAAGATACTAGTAAGAGTGATTTGAATCTACCCCTTATTATTCTGTGGCACTTGTTACTACAGAACATTGACAAGAAAAAGGCCTATGCTGAAGGACCAAAATCTGACTCTCTTTTCACACTGGGAATATCAGAAGCAGCAGCTGGCTAGAAAGCCTTAAATTAACTTAGGCTTGTGGTCCTCTGAGTTGGACTGACCCTGAAAAAAAAGCAGTAATGATGATCATCCAGAAAGATTTGAAATCTACTGAGACTGTCATCTACAAAATAGGACTCTGTACACAGAAATTTTCCCTGGAAAGAGCCGATATAAATTCAAACCCACCAGGTAGTTCAAGAACAAACCATTCCATTTAGGAGGAAGCTAGCCCCAATTATGACAAAACTGAATAAACTCGTCAGCCTGGGGAGTTCAGCCTCCTGCAAGTTCCTACCCTTTCAAGTGCTCTTCATTTAGTCTCTGTTGATCCTTCTAGTAAAATGTCATATAGCTAGTCACTGCTCTTAAAGGGAGCCCATTGTTTACAGTTTAACTTACCACTAACAAGCCTAGAAAAGGGAAAAAATGGATCAGGACAAAAGGCTCCTGGATGGCTAAGGCTTTAGGTCAGACCACCAGAAAAGTCTTTATACAGAGCCTGGACCACTCTGCCTAACAGGTGGAAGAAGGATCTGAAATACACCTGGATTGCCCAGGCACATCAGGTTTAACTAAAAACTGAGACTGCACATGAACTGCCGTTGAGGTTCTGCAACAAACTTGTTACCAAACAGCTCATCATCCAGCTACAGGTCCTTTGGCATTGACAAGATTGGTGCTGTGGTAAGTACTTGCATACAGGGCTTTGTTGAATGCTTTTCCTCTTGCAGCACCACTCCCTTTGACAGAATGGCAAGCCACTGGCATGACAAGTTCTGAGACTCAGGCATCGCTGGCACAGACAGCCCAGAACTAGCAGAAAGACAGGTCAGATGCACAACACCTGAACACTGCTGCTGGAACTTCTCCCCAGGTTTGAAGTTGCAATAAAATTCAAACATTTTCCCAAATACAGTAAGAAGTGTACATGTAAAGTGCGCATATTGATGACATCTGAGGCTTCCATTAAATGCATTTACAAATATACTCCTTGATGTCTGTAATAAATACAGGTACCTCGTAAGAGAATTACTATATCCTTTGGAGAACCACAGAGAAGTTAATGAAGGCCAGCACCCAAGGCACAAGCAAAACTTCAGGAATCCCTAAGTTTTTCTATCTATACTTATATAAGAATGAAGTTTCATTCAGCAACAAGAATTGTCAGCCAGTACACATTTAACAAATACACCTTTAACCTATCTTTAAAAAGTCTCACATGTCAGTGTGTCTAAACAAGCAATTTGATCACACACATTTCTTTCTGCCATAGTACAGATACACACCATACCAAACATTAAACCAGCAGGCCTTCCTCTGAAATACTTTAATCAGAATGTTTGAGGAAAGACCAATTATCTTCTGGCTTCCTTCCACACTAAGAGAACCTCACGTTGGACTCATCCTGGGTTTTGTCATGCTGTCTTCATTTCAGTGCTGCACATTGAGGTATTACACTCTCATACCACTGGGCAGCCTAAATTTCTGGGCAGATTTCAATACAGCCGCAGTTAAACAATAAATAACAATATTCCTTTTATTGATTTAGACCCAAACATTCCTAATTGATTACACAGACAAATGGATATTCAAAAAGTGGACTAATTACCTCTCAGAATCTCTATTTGGATATGATCTTGCAAGTGGTGATACTGCATGGCTAAGAACAATGTAGGCATAATCAAAAACTTGTTTCACTTGCATGGCACCGTAAGAACTTCTGCCAACGTCGTTTCCTGAAATAATGTGACAGTCATCAGATCATCTTTTTTTAATATCAGTAACCAGAAAATTATTCATACTTAAAGCTCAGAAGGCTTAACAATACAGATTAACTGTTTAAACCGGTTAGCCCATCCTACTCATATCAGGAACAACTATGTGTGCCTATCTCAATAAAAGAAGCTAATCTTAGGAATGACACTTAACATTATGCAGTCAATTTACCACTTTTAAAATACCGATGTACCAGTGCCTGAAAGAAACACAGAACAGACATCAGCTTAAAGCTCTTATAGCTGTCTTTTAAGAGGGAACCTACCAAGCTTAAAGCATCATGTCTCACTTACCAGTAGAGTTTCTGCAGGCCAGATTCAGCTTAAAATTGCACTTGTGCAACCACATTACCTTCATAGGGCAATCTATACTTATATCAACCCCTACTTAACCTTATCAAAACTACAGATTAATAAACCAGCTCATACAGATTATTTATCTCCACAGGATAAACCAGTTTGTAAAAATCTATCATAGAGGATTCCAGAAGTTTGTACAGCATTTTTTTTCAATCAAGTTAGTGGCACTTCTTGACTGCCCCTCTTGAAGCATGAGTGACATTTATAGCAGAACTCCTTCCAAGTCCAGTGCCACGTGTGAGGAACTGCAGAAGTTAAGAACATGCTAAAGCTTCTGTATCAGTGACAACGTACAAGCATTGGTCTCCCATTTGACACCAGAAAGAGCTTGCCATTACTAGCCAGAAGAAACATTTGGGGTTTTTTTGTAGATATATTTGGCACCAGACACCAAAGGTTCACTGTCACCACTCAATTTAAGAAACACAAAGAAAACTTCCTTCAAATTGCATGTCTAAAATACAGACTAGATCTTGAGTGGGTAGAAAGCTGCTTACAGTAAAAGGTTCCCTCCTTCAGAATGATGCTTGAAATGCTGTGAGAACACTGGAAAGGGATAAACCACCGAACATGTTTATTTTAAGCTTGAAAATCAGATCAGGGCCCATGAACAGGTTTTAATTAAAAATCTGCTTTGAAAATTGATGGTAAAGGACAGAATCTATCCTTTGGAGGACTGAATCCAGTGAGGCTGAATTTGACTTTAGAGAAACCCTTCACTCGAAGTATTTTGTCCAGCAAGCCATTATAAACAAACATGCTGAGGTCCACCATCCAGGGGAAAAAAAAAAAAAAACAGCCTTGGCTTTACTACTTGACAACACATTTTAGTCCTTCAGGATTCTCCAACTATAATGCCACTTTAACAGAAAAGCATGATCAATGAAAACAGACTGGGAACATAACAGCATTTTGGGAACACAGAATTTCTTCAGTAATTTATATGGTCAAATAAAAACTGATCAAGAAATACTTCCTGTTCACTGAAGTAACTGAGTATCTTGTTCTGAAAGCACCGCTGCAGTATCCAGCAGCTACTAGGCTCAAAACTACAGAAGCCTCTCTAAATGGCATATTTGCAATTGGACTCTATCCTGAAGTAGAAGCAGAGACCAATGTGGGCCTGGGACAGCGAATCTAGGAAGAAACACATTGTAGTTAAGTTCAGAGCTGCACTACAAAGTAACAGAGGACTTCACAAAGGACTTAGTCCAAAGGCAGCTGAAAAGGGACCAAGGTATTTCAGTGGTCAAGAAAACAGAACACAAAAATGCTAATTCTACTAGAAAAACGATTAATTCAGTACAGGTTTTCCAGGGGCAGGACACAATGTTGCATCCTGCAACAATGCCACCTTCCACATAATGACATGCTAAACATACATACAAAAGAATTAAATTGAGAAGCAATACAGAAATGGAATATATACATGTGGCTAAATTGCACCTACCACTAAATTCGAGTTCCATCTATGGTTGGACTTTATGATCTTAAGGGTCTTTTCCAACCTAAATGATTCTATAAATTCACATAACAGGAATTAAGAATACACACAAACGAATTTTATTAGTTTAGTCCAATCTGATACTACGGCTGCTACGTTTGACATGCATCCTGCATGGAGTTACACCAAAATGAAGACACTGCTGCTACAAACTGCTGGTTACTCCTTTCGTCAGTTGTTGCCACCTCCACTGTCGTGCCAGCAAAAGAAATCATAAGCCTTCCCTAATCCACTTAGGGCAAACTCAGGCAGTTCAGTTTAAACCAAAGTTTTGTATGAGTCTTGACTGAAGCAGATTTGAGAACAGAGGCAGGATAGCTCATGCCATAGCACACCTAGGTTCCTGGATTGCCTCATTCTGCACCTGTAACTAGTCCATAAAAATGTCTGAATAAATACACCTTATTCAATTTTGCAGTCTGCAGAGCTTCTGACTTGCGCTGCAGCTGAAAAGCAGGTATGGAAGCCAAAGCTACTACGCGAGCTACTGTGAACTGTACCAGTCAAGTCTGTATAGAGGCGGCCCTACCCAATCCAGAAAGCAACATATTAAGAAGCCAGAAGACCACATATTTGCATTTGCTGTCCTGAAAAGATTTTCTTCTGAGAGATCGTTCTCATTAGCAGATCACGTCTTACATACCTGAGCATCCTTCTTTTGTCACAATCTACAGACTGATCAGTTAAAGCACATAATCCAAATGCTCTCTCTTTTAAAAAAATCATACAGACTTCAATCCTCAGATGTACATTAGTAGATAACAATGGTATATGATTTCACGTATAATTCAATCCTCATTCTTTCTTACAAAGCCTTCATCCCTAAGGAGCATGTCTAAGATTTCTATCGCTCACTATCAGTATTACCACTCTGTCAGGTAGCCTTCCATTACCTGAAGCAGTTTTAAGAACATGGCCTGGAAAGGTAAAGATAAGACCACGAGCTAGGACTGAAGCAGATCCATTTATGTTAAGCTGTTATCTAGTAAGTACCTTTTTGCAACACTCAGCATTAAAGGGGTTCTTTCAGATGCTAACTTCAATGTATTTGTGTATTTTTATAAATGCATATATTTTATATACACACACATCTATTCGCAGGATCTAATGTGATACTAAAAAGCTGCAATGAATAACTTTGGGCAGCCACTAAGGCTAGAACAGATAATCCCAATAGCTGTTGCCAATCTCAAATCTAATTACTTCCTGTATTTGTGTTCTATCAAGATGAAGAAGCAAGCAACATGAAGCATGATTACTCCTGCAAGCTGAAGAGCCTCTTTTCAAAGAAAACGCATTGAATTTAGGATTTAGAACTTTTGTTAGTGCCCACAGGTTGTTCTTTATCCTGAATTGCTTTCTCATGAAGGGAGCAGCACAGGTTCAACTCCAAGTCTTAAACTGCAATTTAGCTAACTCTTGCCACTGCCAATCTGAATCAAGATAATCATTCTTGTTCTGAGCATCAGAAATGACTGAATGACCTTGATAATCACCTGATTCCCAAAGGCATAAAATAATAAGCTTCCCTAACAATCTGAGTAAATGCCAAGTTTGTTTTACAACCACGGATTAAAGATTTGTCACCTGCAACGGGAGTCATGTCTTCCAAGACAGGATACTGCTAGACCAACTCAGCACAAACCTCTTCTAGGATGGTATCATCTACCCTGCTCCAGCATGTTCTTGTGAACGGACTTCTGAGTGCCTAGCTTTGCAGTTCTCCTAAATGAATGCTTTCACTTTTTACACATCAAAGAAAGGACAACTGCTTTGAGAAACTGAAATGGTGGCAGCTACAAGATGTTTATAGAAACTCCCTTCTTCGGATGATGCTAAGGGAAAGATTTTAATCTCGTTACCCTGTCCTAGGACACTAACTCAAGATGAACAATCTTAGGCTATGCATGAAGATCAAGTATAAACTACCACTTTAGAATGTATCACCAGCTAGATCAGCCTGACATCTCAAATCCAGATTTCAACACACTTCCCACATCAGCTGTAGACTCCTGACTTCTTTGTTGGAATCTTGGTTCTCAAATCAGAAATTATAATCCTCTAGCACCCAATAATCAGTCTTTGAGAATTTCAGAGGAAACCCCACAGCACCCAGCAGAATCTGAGCAAAACCCACTACGACCAAAACAGCAACACAACAGGTTGATGCCTGTTCCTTCCAAATCTAGGAACTAACAGAAGGTATGGAGCAGGTAGAACTGAAGTATCATATCCTTCTGATGACATCATTTATCTGTTAGCCAGACATAACTATTTCACACTGAAGGAAAAACAGTTCCTCCAATTTAAAAGAACTAATCCCACTGAACTTAATCCTGTCCCCTACAAGACTGTCTAAAGGTGTTCTTATGAGTTACACCTTTCAGCACCCTATTGCTGAACTAGTGCATACACTCTAGGAGGGACTTTTACACTACTTGGATAATCTTGAGAAACTGAAAGGCTTTTTTTCATCCCTGTATTTTTTGTCTGATTTCTGGATTAAGAAATCATCTTTCAAAGTCTTCTTCCAAGGCTTAACCAGAACTTTAGAGAAAGCTGTGATCAGGCTAAAAAAGGATCACAAATAAAAAGAGATTAAAAACTTACACACACAGTGCAAAATCAGGTTTGAGAGAAAAACTCTACAGCAGCTTATGCTAACTTAAGTCAAGAAATATGTGTGTCCATTCTTTACCAAAATACTTTTTCCCATCTCTTCCACAGTACTGGCACTGACCCTCATGGAGTTAGACAGCGAGTGGATCTGACCATAAACTAATCAAGCAGAGATGATGACTTGTCAACTGGACAAGGACCTGAACCCTTGGAAAAGTTTTTTGTACTGGGACACAAGCAGTAACAGAACTAAACTAATTAACAGAATTCTAGACATTATCTACATACACTTGACAGGTACTTTTAGATACTGTAGGAATATGTGATTCAGTCTAGATCTAAGGAGGCTGTGTTCGTGAGATCCGATTCAAAGAGCCATCCTGTATGTTCTATATAATTTTCCTCCTAGTTCCATCAGACAAGTTCTGAAGCTCTGTGGTAGCTGCCAGAAAATATCCCTATGGGACATAGTGATCAGATAACTTTGAATTATTGTCAGCTTTCATTTCCCTTGCCAAAACACTTTCTCTCCTGTGAAAATTACATTATCTCACCCCTATATAACCTCATCTAAAATTTAATTCTTATCAACTCTTTGATAGCATATAACTAGATATCTTTCTTCTAACCTATAGTTCTTTGCTTCTGCAAGATTTATGCTAGGACAAACAGTTCAGAACCCCTGCTGGATTTGCAAGGGTTTTTTTTCTTCTCTGAAGAGTCATTGAAGAGAAGAAAAAATTCCAAAGCACTATTAGTAGTGATTAAAACATTGTGCAGCATACATAATTTCTTCTTTCAGTCCTCAGCAGATAGAAAGGAACAGAACTGGAGGACAGTAAAGATTTTTGACTCTAAAGAAATGTGGCTCATGCTGCTACTCAAATGGGTCTTCAGGCAAGTAAGTACACAGCTACTGAAAGAAATCTCAATAACCTAATGAAAGTTCTGCAAAATCACACCTATGCCTGGCCAAGTGCAATAATCATGATGGACACAAACTCAGAGCTACAAACGTTATCGGAGATGTGGTTAGACAAATGAGTATCTTAGCTTGCAACCTGTTCTAGAGAACTATGAACATTCAGCATATGAGTATTTAGAAAGGTGCCAGACTTCAGCTCCTGATCCATGGTATTTGCTTTAAAAGTGCTGTACATAAGCAGTCTACCCACAAGATGTGACAGTATGGAGTTTGAGTGCCAATTACGTTCTAGAAATACTAACGCTGAAGTCCAAATTAACTGAAAATTGACTTTGTTAAAAAGCTGGTTTGGAATTTCAGCTACTTGTGACAGTCTAAATAGAATCCAAACTGAGTACTATAGAGCTGGAAATTTTTTTCAGGAGCTCAACCAAAATTAATCTTGATTACTTTGAAGGTTACTGAATCAAAACCAAATCTTAAAGAAAAAAAATATTTTAAGCTAGTTACTTTCAAAAGTACATGCAACTATAACTGGCATTCTCTAAAGGTCCCTGTGCAGCACAGAAGCCAGTTATGCAAACCACTCTTCACACCAACACCATAATACAGCTGCTCCCTTGCTACACATTCACGGATATACACCCATGTTTCTGTGCAGTCTCTGCTGCACCGCCCTGCAGGACAGATACCTCATCTGGGGCGTTTCTTTCCCATATGCTATAATTTATCCAAAGTATGGCACCACAGACTGTGGCGGGAAAAGCTACACCTTCCATTCTCATCCTCTCATAATGAACAACGGAGACCTGTTCCTACTAACAAACCCCCTTTCCAGGGTTTCCTGGACCTCTTTCTTTCACTACCCTCAGCACTGTTAGAGAATCTTATTATACACTCAACAGTTCTGAATCTCCAATGCATTACATACATGCACTGTTTGCGTGCAATCCAATTTACTCAGGCTATGAATCCTGAAATACTTCAGGTCCTTATCCCTTGCCCATCACCATAACTGTAGCTCGACACCAGCAACAGTCTCTTCTCAGTGCAGCTTCTTAACTCATTTGACAGACTTTAGGGATTCTAACATAAGCTGTGAGAGCACAAGTTGAGCCAGAGCTCCAGAATATTGCAAGTGTACAATCTTACCAGGCAGGAGAGGATCTTCAATACATAGCATGGATGGTCTGTATCCATTAGTCATGACTTTCATGATTTCTTCTTTGGCAATATAGGCACCTCCATTTTTTATTCTAATACCAGTTTTCAAGTAGTTAAAATTCCTTCCATAGAGTTCAAAAAATTCTATCAGAAGCATTCCAAGGTTTTCATCAGCTCTTCTGGCATCAATTCTTGGATGCAGCTGTGACACAGAACAGTTGTTAATTATTAAAAACTAATGCTTTTCAGACCATGACAGTGCAACAAAAAGCTCTCATTTAAACAGCTGAGTGTAATCTCTTTACACAAGTCCGAACTGAGTCATTAATTCTTCATGTACTTAAACTACTTTCACATAACCAAGAGGGGGCAGCACTGGAAGCCAAAGAATTCTTTCTTCCCTCCTCTTCCAGCTTTTTGAGGATTAGTAAATTGTTTTCCCTAAGCCAAAAAGCAATAAAGTAGTACTGCATACTACATTACGGCTTAGTAACAGAGTAATACCTGATCTTTCACAGAAAATCCATTGGTCTTAATGTTTTCAGAAGCAGAGGGGGAATCTATTTACCCCCACTGAAATACAGTTCTTTTCTCAGTCTCCCCATATTATATAAAGTATGTAAAATCTATAGTAACATTTCAATTAATCATTAACAGCAGCAGAATATGTAGGTTTTTCCATTATCACAGCTGCTGAAAGACGCTAACATTGTACCTAGTCATACTCATACAAAGTTTACTGTCACAAAAATGTATTGGAAGAAGTTATAACTCATTAGCTAATTCATCAGTTACCTACAATATCTGCCAGTTTTAAGTATGTCAAAACCTAATCAACAAATAACTAAAAAACTTGATTCTTTGATTACATAATTTTAAAAAAACACTGAAATCAACTACTCTGCACATTCAGTACCAGTAGTCTAGGAAGCAACAGACTTAAACTGCATCCTGGCAGATTTACAAAACATCAGTAAGATGAATCAGGTACTGGAATAGGCTGCCCAGGAAGGTAGCATAATCCACATCACAGGCCCTGGTATAGAAAGCAATGCGCAGCCTCTATGCCGTTTCACAAGGCTCCTGCTGCTGTTTCAATTCACACAGTGAACAGAAGTTCTTAGAGGTTTGAGAGGTAGTCCATAGGAGCTGCCAATGATCAAACACCTAAAGCCATAATAGTAAAGCTGTGCATTGCTAGGGGAGTCTAAAGAAACAGCACCATAACAGGGCGTAAGTACAGAAACTGAAATATTTTAAAGAACACAGAAACAAACGCAGAAAAGACTTACCTGCAGGAAACTAATTGCCATTAAAATTAGGCTGTAAGAGCTAATTCCACCAGTAAAAACTTCATTCAAGTCCCTCTGAAGGAGGAACTGTTTTAATACTAAAATCAAGTAAGGCAGCAAAGAATATTTCTGCAAAACAAAATAAGTCTTATCAATGACAATGTCAACATTCCAAAACAAAGAAC
The DNA here is from genome assembly GCF_000699105.1 of Pygoscelis adeliae. Taxonomy (NCBI): domain Eukaryota; kingdom Metazoa; phylum Chordata; class Aves; order Sphenisciformes; family Spheniscidae; genus Pygoscelis; species Pygoscelis adeliae. Next base: position 1,603,697 of record NW_008824551.1, read on the forward strand.
TAACTACACAATCTCAACACAAGAAGATTCATCTTCTAATGCAAAAATGTTATTCAGTACTGTGCTATAAAGTATTTCCACAGGAAGAACTGAGACATGCATTTCTTTTTTATTCCAGAAACAGATTAATAGACTTCAACTCTTTTTTGATCAAACAGCTTACATATCAAATTTATTTCCCCCCCTAAACAGGAAGATTTTTATATCCTTCTTTGAATGCCAGTGTCACTCATTATAGTCAAAGCTTTCCATCTAAACCGTACCTTTACTGCAGAGCATAAAAGTAAACTTGATTTTAAGTGCGTAGCTACAGAAGAATTGTTTTTAGACACTGTTTAGCAAGGTAGTATTCATAATCAAGCATCACTTAAATTTATGGTAAGCAAAATTTGAACAGACTTGCTCTAGAAGCAAAGTTCAGTACCTATCTGCAGATCTAGATATGATTGTAGAAGTCCTTTCAGTGTACAGGTTTATCCACACAAAACACCTAGTACTCAAAGGCAACAATGAATAGATACCAGTAGAAAATAAATTGAAATATCCATGTTTAATTAGTATTAATGAAAACAGTCTTCAGCAATAAATTTTCAAAAGTCTTAAGCCATACCAAAAAAGGTTAGCTAAGCATCTAGCACGTCCTTGGTAAGTAGTATAACATTCATTATATGGTTGATACCTTCATGTATTCCTTGATAAATCGAGCTGCCTTCACACCAGTTTCTACATTAAAACTGATGTCAACTTTCACTTCTGTCTCCTGGTCAGTAAGTTTTATTATTGGTACCTGGAAAGATTAAAACAAGGTTTTATGAATCTCCAGAAATGCAACACTGGTGCGATTCTCCAGCTTACTCACTTAAGACACATGGATACTATCAGTCCAAATGAATGCAACTATCAAGACAAGGAAATGTGTTTTTGAGAAAAAATAACAATCCTAACTTGACTGACAAGCAAACCCTTTTTAGTGAGGTGATTAAAAACACAGGTATGTATGATCACGTTAACTTATGATCACTCATGTACTCTCCCATAGCTATTAGATATCTGCCTTCATAGCTGCAATATTTGTGTTTTGTAAGATAACTAAATTTACTTAATTTAATGACTCACTGCTGTTAACAGTAGACATTCTACTCTCATAACCTGTGGGAACTGCATTCATCTGACCCAGCACAGCACCATTCACTTGCTAAACCAACAGAAGACTAGCCTAGCAGAAAAAACAGAGCACTGTCTGTTGGTTTATCAAGCTGAACTGGTTCACTGCAGAGTCAAACGAAAGCCAGAATGGATAAAAGCAAAGCAGGAGTAGCAATACTTCCTCTTCTGGCAGCAATAAATTATTATAGAACTACTGAATATGTAGTTCAGTCTCACACCACCACCTTGAAGGCACTATCCTACAAAAACATCTTACAATCATAACTTAAACTTCAGCTGATAACATTTATTTTAAATTGAACTGCTTGTATTTTTAATCTGAAATGGAGAAGAAAAAAGAGTAGAAGTATAGCATAATTTTATACCACCAGCAGAGGGAATAAAATAAGAAAAGCTAGTAAAATTGATAAGCCTAGCCTAGTGCCATTTTCCATCACTAACTGGTATCACTGATTCTGAAAATCCCACTCATTCTCAGGTAAACCAAAGATTACCAGAGCTACTGTTATGTACTGCTACTCCAACAGAAGCCACAGGAATCTTCTGGACCTAAAAGTCACCCTATTTCAGAGACCACAAAAACGTAACAGCTTGCTAATAGAAGCTTGGAATACTCCACTTAGTCTCCTGGAGAAAACACCACTTGCTCAGTAACATAAAATTCTCATACTTTAAGCTTTTAGCATATTCAATGTGATCCGTTAGGCTTACAAGACACATGCAAGAGATACTACACATTGGTTTCACAAATGAAATAAAGCTCTTAAGTAGCATATTTTGGAAGGGAAAAAACAAATGTTAGGTTTGGAACACTTCACTATGCCACTACAAACAAGACAACCTGAAAAATCGGGGTTTCAAGCTAGACAGGTCTAGCTACTGACCCCTGGCTAAACAAAGTCCTCTCAAAGGTCAGTGGAAAAACTTCATACAAATAGTTAACTTATTTTACTAGATATTTTGCAAATACTGACTTTCAGATCTTTATTGACAACATAAGCATAAAATATGGCCTTACAGCAAATACAGTACACAGAATTACCATTGTCCATGTAAAAAACTGTGTGCTGTTGCTAAGCACAGACAGATTCTACTAAAATCTTGCACAGACAGGGCAAAACATTGTGCTTAAGACAGTCCTACTTGCTTCATGAATTAAGAACACTATTTATCACCAACATCTTAAGGGGTCTGAAAGCTTTTCAGATCAGTATTCCAAAGACTATTACTTACCGTAGCTTTATCAAGTACTTTAATGGAATATGGCTCAGCCACATTGTGTTTTCTTAGTGCTTGCTCCAGCAGCTGTAAAGGGGGCCGTTCCCATTTCCCAAAAACAACTAGATCGATATCACTAGACAAAAAGAACACAGCATGTCATCCATTAAGTCTAAAGCCTAACACTCCTCCAAAAAAAAAGGTAAAATTGACATTCTACATATTACAAGTCCTCCAGGGTGACCATTTTGCAACTTTTAATCTAGGTTCCCAATAAGCTTTCTTTAGCAATGTTAAGTAAGAGATGGTCTAGTATGCTTCAGGACCCAAAGTAGTACTCTAGTTTCCTGCTCCCAGTTCTCTGATGAGTTCTTTGAGCTGTTCTCTCTTTTACCTTTCTTGCCCCCTCCCCTCTGACTTCCACAGCCCAATCCCACCCCTCATCTACCCATGTCAACAGGCATGTTAACAGTCCAAACAATTTTTATCAGTGATTGTTATTCATACAAAAGAAATTTCCAATGCTTTCCTACTGAAAATTTAATTGATGTAAAGACGACATAGTCTTTAAGACAAAGCTACAGAGGTTTTCCACATCCATCTATTGAACATTAAGCAATATAAAACACTGAATTGAATAAGACATTTTGCTCTCCAAAAAAATGGGAGAACACAGCTGTGACAACTCCTCTGACTTTGCACAGTAACTCTGTGATAAATGACACACTCTCAGTAATTCACCTTATTTAACAAAATACAATCTTTACACAGGAAATGTTAAACATTCAATTTCACTGTATCTTGAAAACAAAGAGCCAAAGACTAACCCCAGACACAAGGAAGAAAAGGTAATTCACCAAAGGGTCAGTAAGTACCTAGAGCAATACAAAGCTCTTCCCTTTGTCACATGGGACATTAGGCAACACTTTAACTGGAAGTTTGATAGGTTTACAGATTCCAGTCTAAATTCTGCTTTGAAATTTACCGTTACTCTAGAAGAAGACAAGCTTCATATAAAAGTAAATTATTACTTACCTAGTTGGAAGATAAAGCCCTGTACTAAAGCTGCCAAATATCTGGACCTGAAAAAAAAAATCACACCAGTGAAGTATCTTGTAATTATGAATGCTCACTTCATTTTACTTTCACAAGACTTAAGATTTTTCTGGACCTGTTGAGGATATAGCCCAGTAAAAGAGTTATTGAACTTACTTTACTACATACTCTGTTAAGCCCATATAAATACACTTTCTCTTATAGATTCAACTTTAGAGGACATTGTTTTGGTTGGTTTTTTTTAACATGAAATGACTACCAATCCTGCTAGCAGCAGAGCACAAACTTTTGAAACAAGTCCTTTTCACTATTTATTTCCAGTTCGATAGAAGTATAAGCTGTTATAAATTTCCTTCCTCCCTGCTCCCTTTGTTCCTCATAGGACAGCTTTACTGAAATTGGGAGAGTTTAAGGGAAACATTTTTCCACATGTTTAGGTTTAAAAAACAGCAAGTGCATCTAAACATACAATTCAGATAAACATGAATGCTCCAGATTTTACTATAAGGATGACTATGCAATTGTGGTAGGTGTTTGTGTGTATAAAAGAAGGCATGCTGAACAGACGTTCTCAGTCCACATTAAATACTTTTAGTATGCTTCCAATCTAGAGAATTGAGACGTTCTTTCCCCTCTGCTACAGCAGAGCACAATTTATAAGTTCACTTCTTTGAAGTGACCTATGAAAAGGCTGGGCAACATTGGGCCATTTCAGTGTTTATATCTGTTCCCACAAGCTAGAAAAATGTCATTACTAAGGAAAATCACAGGTGAGGATGAAGTAGATGGGCTTTACAGTATCTTTAGCTCAGTACTGTGGCCACAGCCCTGATTCTTCATCATGGAAGGCTATGAAATCACAGTGGTCTGAAGTGTTTTTCTGCATTGACAACACTACTATCTGGTAATCAGAAAGGTGATGCTAGAGATACAGTTAACATTACACTCCTTTTGGATGTTTTTTGTTTGGAGGAAACTTACTCTTTGGGTAATAAAGAGTTTGAAAATACAACAACTTTGGTTGCAAGATCTCAGGAAGTCAAGTCCAATTTTCCCACTAAAGCAGGGCTAAAGTAATTCCCCGAACATCAAATTTGTGAAGAGTACAAAAAAATCTGGGGTTTTTAACTGTTCTTTTGTAAAATTTTTGTATTTACAAGTATCCACAGAGTGAGGACTCCTTGCAGAAATGGATACATAGGTAGTCAGTCTCACTTTAATATTCAAAATGAAGTTATGCAGAGACAATCAACTTAAGCTTTTACTTCAAGAAATGCACTATTTAAAGTGGACAGTTCTTCACATCCCCAGTTCTCAAAATGAAAAAATTATCAGTAGCCTTCATTAACTTGAAGTCTAGGTTTTAAATTTCCTCCACTTTTTTAAACTGCCACATACTGCAAGAGCTGTGATATTAAGTCAATTGCCTTAAGTTTGAAGTCTTATCCCTTCATTTCTAAAACACAGAAAGATAATAGCAAGGTTAAGTGAACCAAGCTCTACAATTTATTGGAGAAGCAAATCAACACTTAAATTACACTCACGTCAGCTGTAGGCCAAAGATCTTTGATGACTGTTTCTATTCTTTTCACCACTTCTCTTCTCATAGCTGCTTCTTCAGGACGAGGGGACATGAAGTCATAGAAGTCAATTATTTCTTCATGTAGCCTAAAGGAGAGAGTAGCATAAGTTATAATGACGATTTAACTATTACAATAAATCTCAACAAAAACAGGCCATAGGCTTTATTTAATATCATCATCTAACCAAAACCAGCAGTACTTTCAAGAAAGGTGAATGCCACAACAGTTAGGCTTTCATATGGGAAACTGGAGGGTTTGGAATCTGGGATTTGGGACATATATTCACACTTGATTTTCACGGCAGCACCTCAGTAATCTCAACAATACCTACACATCAGCCCTCATCACATTACCTAAATGCTAAAGACGTCAAAAGACACAGGACACAGACACTAGTAGACATTTACTAACCTTCTTACTGGCTCAACAGTAAAGGTCAAATTCAATTCCCGATTCCCAAAGATTATTTTCTTTAAAAAACAAAGCATGGTCTTAAAAACTACACAATGATCCAAATGTGAAGCAGCACAGGAACAATTAAAATCTTCAAGTCGGTTTACTCTTCCAGGGGTTCTTACTTCTGTGTATGCGGAAGTTTACACAGACTTGGAAACAGGCCACTGGCATTAATGAGTTTTTGTAGCGGGTGATAAAAGGGACATTTGAGTATTCCTTGATGTGAAAATGTCCACTTCGACAAACGGAGATTCCTTTGACCTCTCAAGCCCTTTATTAGCCATTCATTCATATAGGAAGTGACCTTCCAACTGAACTACTCAAAGTGAGAAGCGTTAAATATATTCTTGCCAGTGTTACATGAGGAGTTCTGACACTGGATCTTTATACACCTGTTAAGTCCTTTTGTTTCCCATTTCCTGATACTATAGAACACTCGCTGCCAAATTTGAAAGAAGATCAATTTGAGTTTTCAGGTGAATGTTGTGTTTGCTTTCAATGGAAAAAACATCAAGCCATGCCAAACAAAAACAAAAAAATGCAAATAACTACTGCTGTGATATTTTACAAAAACATTTTTGATGTTGACATATTTCTAAGATTTTACTCTAATTCAAGAAACTTATCAATTCAACATTGTAGTGAAATTCAAATACTGTCCTAAAAAAAATCAGGTTCAATTCTTAGTTAACATACTTAGCTTTCCAAAAGGAAAATTTTATACATCACTAGTAGAACTCTTAACTCCTCCCCTGAGACTTTTGCAACTCATTTTACTAGAGAATTCCCACTCTAACAGATAGCTTCCAACAGACCATATGCCCGATTTTTAAGTGTCAGGATTCCTTTCCATACACAAAGAGATTTTAGCAGCAAAGCACAAAGATACTTCTAAAAAGCGTACATATTTAGAATTACTGTTTGCCCTTTCTCTAATCTTAAACTGGCCCTGGATCCACAACTGAACATTTAACTACACAGCAGACTTAACTAAACCTTTCAATTTGTTGATGAACCTACTTGATTTCAAAACTTCAGAGCACAACACAAAATACAAACTAGCATGCTCCTATTTTATTTTGTTTCTAGAAAGTATGCTTCCCCCCCCCCCCTTTCCAAGATGACAAGACCAATGAAGAAAATACTTGAATACACCTAACAGCAGTGGGGCCAAACTAAAGACTTCCCATTGTCCTGCTTATAAAAATCAGCAGTAGGCAGATACAGGGTGAAAGCAAGAAAAGACAAAGCAGTCATCCAACTCCTTTGCAGGAATCCTTCCAAGCCTCCAGTAATTTCGTTTGGCATACTTTTGGGGTCGATCCCAACCATAATGTGTATTAGCTCAAAGGACTTTTCTTCCACTGATTTTTCCAGGTCTTTTTAGTCCATTTATGCTTTTGTCATTCATAGCATTCTATGAGAATTTAAGTATGCATCAGAATAAAGAAGTGCTTTATTTTAAGCTGCTGCCTGTTAATGATGTTATCTGATGCTCTTTCTTGGGGGAAAAAAGTTATAACTGGCAGTTAATCTCCAAACATAACAATTCTCAAGCTCTCAATTCATATCCACTTGTCTCTATCCACCAGCTCTTTTTCAAGCTAGCAATCCATCTGTTTTTCTCTCTTTACACAGGAGCAGGTCCAAAGTTTGATCACTGCTAACCTTCTTCAGCTTGTTTTCAGTTGCACCATATTTTCTGACAGGTGGCCAGAAATGCACAGAGTCAATACATAATTACACCATTCAGCCCATGACACACACCTGTTTTCATTTTATTGTCCACATCTTTGCAAAAATTGCTGCTAACTGCTATTTGAGGATATCTGAGCATACAGCTGCTCTTTTAAAGGAAACCATTATGAAGGAGCTTCAAGGTGTTTTCTGAACAATAACCACCAAACGTAAAGCCCACCCACTGGGTATATTCAGCCTGAATTACTTTTCTTCAGATTCATGATTCCGTATTTACTAGAATTTAATTTTATCAGCAATTTTATAACCTAATGAACAATGAACTCCCACTGTGACTGTCTGCAATCAGCTCTAGCTTTCTATTATCCTTTCTATCCTTTTCTCATTCATTTCTTCCCTCCAGGTATTTATGAATATATCAAGCAACCATCTTGAGTAATTCCACTGGTAACCTTCCCTTATTATAAAGTAAATAATTTATTCTTTACTTTGGTTACTTCTAAGCAGTTAACCCATAAGCCCAGCAAAGCTGTGACCGTCCAGTTTTTACAAAGTCTTCAAAAAAATCTCAGAAACATCCTTCTGAAAAAATCAAACAGTTCTGTATTATCAGACTGACCACATGAATAAGGATTAACAATGAATCCTTCAAGGAAATGAGACCTGAGAGACAACTACCTTTATCAAAGCATGCACCAGCCCCTTTCTTTATGTTTAGTCAACACAAATAAGTCCTGTTTTGTTATGGTATCAACCCCATCCAACCACTCCAGGAGATCCAGACACTCCTCAAAAAAATGCGTTTACAGTAGCCATCCCATATTAGGGAAGGAGGAGAATAAAAGGGGTCTCTCATTCCCCTACACACTGCAGCCTCTCTACCATACACAGCACAGTCTTTCAAAAGCAGCCCCTAGTGTGTCAGCAAGGTCAGAAAAACAGCAAGCACACAAGCTCACTCTCACTTCAATGCCCCACTGAGCTTCTGTTCAGATGGTTAACACTGACGCAATTCTTAATCATATCATGAAAGACTCGAAAGAATACCACCCATCACTAGTCTACATTTCCTTCCCTGATCTACTTTTTAAGAAGTCAGCTTCATATTTTCAACCTTGCACTGGCAAGGCAGCACTTCATTTAATGCTTCAGTTTGCATGGGACAACAGCACAAGAGCTAGATAATCAAAACTCATTTAAAGTTCAAACCATACGCCATGGTTTCATGGTTAAGTTCCTCTGGAATTCTCCAGCATATACCACCAGACATGGCTGTACAACAGTTACTCTGCTGATGTATTTAAACACTCCCTACTGAAATTTAAAATGACAGTTGCCTGGAGTCAAAGAAAGTTCTGGTGAGAAGTCCCTTAAGCCCTTCTCTGACAAAAAGCAATGCAATTAGTTCACTTAGTTTTTACTACATGATCTGACATCTCCTGGGTGCCCTTTCATGTCTCTCTATGAGCCCTAGTGACTGGCAAATTTCTTGCTTTCAATGTGCAATGTTTTCAGATTTTAATGCACTTAGCAAACCAGTGCTCAATCCCTCTGTCTTAACAGACTATTTTGTTTGCTCTTTCCAGTTTTCTTTAATTCAACAGCTGCTACTTCTCAGAAAACATCTTCCTGGTCTACATCCTTCTGGATAAGAATCAATGCTATCTTCACAGTCAGCCTATGACAACACAACCATCTTAATATAGCATTTTCAAGCATTTTACCCTTTTGGCTTCCTCCTGAAGAAACTTCTCAAAACTGAGATGCTTTTTTAAAATTTAATGTTACTGTAGTTTACATTTTTCTAAACATCTTTGCTCAGACAAGGTTATTAGAACACAGTCACAAAAGCAGCTCTGTTATACATAAAACAAGATGCTGTATGCTGCTCAGGACTAATCTCAGAGTAATTTCTCTACTAGCTGAAGGAATAATTTGGTGTCTGAAAAAACAAATCACAACAGGATGTTGACCCAGCCAATACAGGGATAGTTTTCAGTTAAGCTTTTTGCCCATGTAGCCTCTATGATCTTCATAAGCACTTGTTACTTCTTAAGTCAGGACTATGACAGTATCTTAATCATTAGGAACAGAATTTCAATTTGCCGCACATGACGTACATGCAGATATAAGTAACATCTTAGCTCTTTTTTTAAAAAAATAGAACTTCCTTCAATATATAGCACAAGTCCATTTTCTCGATCTCCTGGCTTCGTAAAGAATTTGGGCTCCAACAGCATCCCAGCACCTAGCTATCTTCTATCACATTTTAAGATGCCTATTACACTACTTTCCTAGCAAAGATAGACATTTTAATTGACTTTTTCACATGGCAGTTTCACTATATTTATATAAACACTGGGAACAAAACTTGTTGGCAAGACATAACTGTATTCTTAATGCAAGGTGGAAAAGATTAGAACGCAGGGATGCAGAAGAGAGGCTGCTTGTACTCGCTACACTATTCAGCTTGCTAATTTTAACAGCCTGGAGGAACCTACCATTTACTAATGCTATTACTGCTAAGCACAGTGAACATCTGTTGCTTACAGGCTGAACTATACAACAGAATTGACACCATTTGTTTACCAAAAATGTATCCCCTTTACTGTTTTAGGAAAGGCAGACTCACTTTTAGTCTTCGGGTTAAAATAATACTCAGGAGACATTCTCAGACTTTTGCTATGCTTTTCCTTAAAGGCAGGTTTCTAAGAAAGGAGGTCATTTACTTCACTCATCATTTACTGTATCTACAACTATTATTATATATAACATTGACTTGTTACTTCAAGGGCTAACTTCAACGCAGTGAAATGAAACTCTCAAACAGCATCAACAAACTAGAAGGTGAATGAAAAGCTACAGAGACTTTGTTCCCCCAAGTAAGCATCCTGTTTCTTTTCAGTATCATGTCTACACTACTAAGCACATTAATTTATTCTAAAGGAACAGACAGAAACATGACTGCATCAACATGACGTGGAACAACTGATTCTTTTTAAAAACATACTCATTCAAGTAAAGAATTTTTTTTGAACTGAAAAGACTAACATCAGCCAAGAATCCTTTTATAAAGGAAAGAATGGATGCCACAGTTAAAGCATGTGGGTGTAACACTAGGGGTGAGTAGGAAAGGGAGGTAAAGAAATGGGGAGGCATAGGCAGCATTTCAACAGAAATAAAGGTTACAAATAATAGGATACGTTCTTTCAATGAAGTGTGAACCCCAAAACACGCCTGAACTTCGCTGTCTAAAGATTAAATGGTGAAAGGCCCAGCAGCCACTGTGCACATTTCAGAAATCTGTTGAACTATACCTTCACCTACAACTACTGCAAAGCACAACTGCATTATCATGGAAATTCAATAGTTGAAATCAGCGTTACAGTCTGAAACTCGGGAACAGTTTAGTGAAATAAAGGAGAATACATATACACAATTGAAAGCAATAGTATATTCTGAGATACAGACTTTTTCCAATATGATCTAAGATTAAGACATCTGCAAAAGTAGCAAAAATAGAACTATGATGGAGAAGAGGAAACAAACTTACAATTCCTCTCTTCCCACCCCACTCAACACCCATCAGGTGCCTTTACTTTTTTTATACCAGTCCTCCTCACTACCAGTAACACTCAGGTAATAGTACTCTATGCCCTACGCAGTGTTCTAGGCTTACAGATGAGAGAAACTATGAAAACAGTGCTACGTTCACAGACTGTACTGCTGCACCAAATCAGTCTCATATTACTACGTAATTCAGACAGCAATTACCTTTGTCACTGCAATTGTATGGAAGGCAGCAAACTCAAAGACTGGCAGAACAAAAAAAGCTCATCTATATAGAACTTATGAATCAGAGCTGTGAAATGTTTTACAGGTAAGTACCCTAAATACTAAACTCAAGTAAGAATCAAGCTTACTTTGCAAGTTAGCTACTAAGGAGAGGATGGAGGAAAAAAGTACTTTTGTTCTCATCCACAGAACAAAGTAGTTTATAAAATATACTGTACCTTTTCCACACAAGAATGTACTCTTATTTTGTCTCTAAGCTTTCTCTTTGCCCCACACTCTTGCAAGTCAGAGACAGTCCTAATTTTAGATTTGAGTTTCTTGCCAATTAAATTTTACCTCTTAGGAGCACTTTGACAGTTCACCCACTCAAGAAACTAAGCTTGTTGACTGATTTACACTGCAAATTTCCAGACTTAAGTAACAGAATTTGTTTGCATTTTGGAAGAGAAAAAGAATCAAAAACTAATCTATTTTTGCAAAGTATATCAATCCAATAAAACTCAACCAATTGCCTTATTAATGGCTGGATGTACTTTGAAAAAGCTGCATTAAAAAAAACTAGAAAAGAAACCGATATATATCTCCAAGTTAATACATGGCAAAATAGATCCACTTCGTAAGCTTCTGAACAGCTGTACATTACTGCTGACTTAGGCTGCTGGACTTCACCACAACACCAAGAAAACATCACATAATTATTTTGTTGCATCAGTGAAGGAGCATACCATATGTTAAACCTTGGAACTGAATCAGCAAGCTCGCTATGCCAATAAATAGAACCGCTAAACACTGAAATTCCTGTCTTAATACTATTCTTTTCCAAATGCCCAAAGATAGCAGGCGATTAACATCCCAGACAAGTCAGAAAGGTTGCAACAGCAGAAACACATTAGTGATGAGAGACTAATTATGCCCATGTAGATCAGGTATGCATTACACCACATTAGCCACTGAAACATTTGAGAAGTAACTCTTGACATAATCTTGCAGCAGAGAGACATCCATCAAAGCACCACTAGCAGCAAACCCTGCACATTCAAAGTCAACAAAAGCTAGAAAAGCCTTTTCTGGATTTAAGTACTGCTCCAGTTCACCATATAAAAGAGGAAGCTTCTTAATTTAAGAATCTCAACAAAAAGAATAAGGTGTTTCAGAGAGTATTAAAGATACCACACTGGTTGTTCAGCAAAGCGTGCATCACTAATCAGATTTTAGGGAAAAAAGAGCTTCTACTACCTTGTCACAGGATTCCATCAGAATATGTCTTCAGAAACCCTGAAGTCATGTACAAAGCAGGAAAAGAAGATTGGAAGATTAAGAATATAAAAAAGGATTATGAGGAACAACTTAACGAGATGCAAACCTATGCTTGAGAAAGGATAAACTAGCTCAGCAGCCCAAAAACCTGCTTCTGTTAAGTGAATTAAGTGATCAGAACAGAGAAAGTTAAGTGATCACAATGCCTGACAAGTAGAGAAGTTAGGTTTTTTTAATATTTTTTTTTATCCCTCAGAGGTTTCCCTGATCCCTAACCATATGGGGAGAACTTGTCCCAAACCAACTTTTTAGTAGAAAATACTTCACAGCAAAATCTATTCCTATTAATCTGGTATTCACCAAAAGGAGCACTCACTTGATACGGCATTTGCATCAGAAGAGCATTAAGCAGCAATCTTTCTTTTTTTTAAATTTAAAAGCATTAGTTTTGACATTCATAATAGTCAAACTAGTCAAAAGTAGAATCAATGCAACACATGAATATTTATGACTATATCAAGATGTCAACATAGTTTTTGTAAATGGAAGTAGTGTCTTAAAGAAAATCATTAGGAATTATTTGCAAGAATCAGTGAACCACAAAGGAAATCCTGTTATCTCCTTGGATTTCCAAATGGCATTTGATAACAGTCCCACATGCCCTTTTTAAGACTTACGAAGAAACTAAGCTGACGTGGTATGAGAAGGAAGACCTTCATGTAGATAAAGAACTGTTTTAAACAGAAAACAAGCAGCTGGAACTCTTAGTTTCCATATTAAAGGAAGGTGGTCACTAGTGAAGCCCCAGAGTGCCCTATGCTAGTCAACATCCTCATAAGTGATCTGGCAAGGGGACAAATAGTAAAGCAGAAAAGTCTGAGGCTGCAAGGTTATCTAGAATAAGCCAGCTCAAGAACTGGCTGAATTTGACATAGGATAAATATAAACACAACAGAGGCATATGAGAAAATTCTGTCTTTACAAAGATGCAATGAGGGGCTCTGCACCGGCTCTAAACACTGAGAATCAAGATCTTGAAATAAGAATTCTGTTAAAAGGTCTGTTCAATACTCAGTAGCCAAAAAGAACAGGCAAGTCCCATGTTAGTAATCAGGAATCAAAGTACAGGATAGAGCAAGATAGCCCAAGATATAGGAATACTGTGACACTATTACACACAGGTCTGGTTCGTCCGAGTCCCAAAGATACAACAGAACTGTAAGGCATACGGTGGTGATAAACATCTAGAAGCAGGAAACAGCTTCAACAGAAGGAATGATTAAATAGGCTAGAAAACAGACAACTGTCAGGTGATTCAACTTTTCCCTTCCCTCTTCCAAGTCAGCTGCAAAGAGCACTCATGGACTGCCTCATAAATGCACAGACCTGTGGCTGGCAGCAACTACAACCATAGTGACAGCCTCAGGACAAAAAAACTGGATCTTTACATAATGCATAGCTTAACTGAGGAACACCTTGCCACAGGACACTGCTGATCCCTGAAGCTCATACTAGCTCAAGATGAGATGAGACACATTCATACATAAAATCCACAATAAGCTTAACAATGCACTGTCTGTAGCCCAGGTAGTCTGAGAACCATACATCATTTAAATCTGAGAGATTATTCCAGGAAATATCACCACAGGCTCATGTTGATATATTCTCCTCCCAACATTTGGCATTGGCCTCGAATGGCCTCACTCAGTACAGCTGTTTATGTTCTTAGTGCCAATTACCTCTACTGCCAAAGCCTAACAACTGTGAAAAGCATCATGAAGCTGATGCCATAATTAAACTGCTCCAAACATGCCCCATTCTCCTTTACACACAGATGTGAGCACCTGCCATGCAAAGCCTTCTCATGTTTTACTACTGTAGCTCAGCCTTTCTGACCTCTAGTACTATGTTCTCTCTCAGGTCTACTGCTGCCAAAATATTCCTTTCATTCCATTACCAAAAGCATCAGTCTCTAACTCTACGCTAGGCATCCACTTTGCAAGGAAACTTTGAGCTTTACCTGCTCTAGACAACTTAGTCAACAGCAAAAAAGAGGTGTTCTGTTCTTTTGACAATTCATCCAGCAGCTGCCCTTAGACTCTGCTGCGTACCAACCTTTAGGCATGAAAACAATCCATTCAACCATGTCCCAATGCTCTCTCAAGTCTCTCTCCGGAAATTTACTATGACTAACAGGCAACTACTCCCACTCTCCTCCTTGCATACTACAGTATATACTGCCTAGTTCTGCCCTGATCCTAAAGCCAGAGGAAACAAGAATCAAGTGTACATTGCCAGCACTGCCTGCCTCTTACATTAAAGCCTTCACTACAAGTATCCACCTAAAATTGCAGATAACAGACACTAATGATTTAACAGTAGTGTGGATGAAGCATAGCTCACTGTGTTGATTCTTTATTAGAAAGTATAGAGCAAGACAGCACTGTTAAGTACAGGGAGGAGTTAGAATACCACCCTTGGGAATCCCTTAAAGCCCTTACAAGTGCTGGACACCACAGTGCAGACAGTAAAGGCTTCACAGAGTTTCCAAAGTCTGCATTTTTTTCAGCTCAGCCAAAGTACAAGAAAATAAAATTTGCAAAAGGGTCTGACAATGTGGCATCCCTACACATTAATTTGCATTGTCCAGCTCTGACAGCAGCATAAGAAGCAGCAAGGATTGACAAATATGGAACTAGAGCTATGGAAGGTCCTGAATGCAATGTATTTTTAATAGTGCATTGCACAAAACCCAGTAATTAAATTTATCTTGGTCACCAAAGCTCAGCAATACATCATAAAAGCAAAAAACCCAGTAAGACTGGAATTAGAAACACTTCAGCATACAGGTGAAGAAATAAACAAAGTCTAATATAGACTTAGTATACAGTACCACCACATCATCTGAGTAGCTACAGAAACGAAATCTCTGGACATCACTTTTGGTACACAGTATCCTTCAGCTGCACACTGGTGAACACTGAAGCAAGTCTTCTGGAGAAGCATCATCATAAGCTTACCTTGCTTATGAGAACTCTCCCCAGGTATCTGCTATGGTCACCAGACAATGCTGGCCCGAATCCTCCTTCAGCCTAACCAATGTGGAGGTATTTGTGCTCTTGCGCTCTACAACAGAACTTTTGTGTCATTATCAAGAGATGGTTAAAGATAACAGGTATGGAGGGGGAAAAATTAATGCAGTAAGTCGTCAGATGCTATGCAACGCTAATTAGTCCAGGCAGAGCACCATTCCAATGTATCGTAACACTTCTGGTAACCACACTGATCCTCAACAAGCCAGTTCTGTGGTTTCTGCACAGCACTGTAATGTACCAAGCAGATATTTCAGCACTAATCTCATTCAAAATCTCCAATTAATCTGAATACTTAGTTGAAAGTATTAAGCAGAACAGGCTGATATTGTTAAAAATGCCTTAATTCTTTACTTTGTTAAATTCATATTAAGAAGCAGAAAATTAAATCAGATATGATTTTATACTATTCATAAGCTACTAGCTACATCTTAAGAGAAAGTGCCCTATTAGCTGAGCACCCACACAATGCAAACCTAGCAGTAGAGTCCTTCGTAAAAAGTTTAGAATAGCTTGATTCCATATTTTGAAATAAAATTCCAGTATTTTTAAACTCTCTGGATGCTTAAATTAGTCAGATATATTTAAAATACTGACTTTACAGAAATAGAAGGTATTACTCTGATGTACAAAGAAGGCAGACCCTAAGATGCTAGATGTAGTTTAAAACCACTTGAGAGGATACTTTACAGTAGCAAGAAACCACATGTAGTTCTGAACATCAGTCACAAGAGTTTGAGTTAACCTCATAATATTAAAGGACACTTATCTGCATCACACCTGAAACCAATCATGTTGTCATCTGTACTCCTAACCTAAACCCAGTCATTTAAGAATTTACACTGTTGCTATATTAATTACTCTGTTGAAGCACTGGAATGAATATGGCTTCATTTTCCTCACTCCTTACATTCCAAAAATCTGGAAGAACAGGTCAATCTAGGGCATCCTAAAGCATAGCTTTAGAATGAAATCTAATCAAGCATGGCTATTCACACTTGTGTTTTATGAGAGCCAGAATTTCCTTTACAGCACAAAGACTGGCATGCTGCTGTCAGAAGGTGGTAAAAGCAATAG
>NW_008824551.1:1620114-1622925 GCF_000699105.1 Pygoscelis adeliae
CGTACATAGAACAGCAGAACACAGCCTTTACAACATAAAGCATTCCTAAACATCACCACACCTACCGTCACACAGCCACCGAATATGATCCATTTGAAAAAAACGGTGACGACTTGCACTGCTACAGACCATCTCCAGCTCTGAATGAAAAAGCGGAGAGAGCACAGTACTATTTCAAAGCATGCAGGCATTTCATCAAAAGTACTACTGCAGTCTGGGAGAGGGCAAACAGAGATTACCCTTCTTAGTCTGTTACCAAAAGACAATACAATAACACTGTGAGCTACTGCGTATCACTTGGAAATTTCAGCATGTTGTAGAAAAACATGCTGCAGAGAACAATATTCATGGCACAGTAAGCTCTAGCATTCATGCATAATATGAGCATAAGAGTATCTATGGTCAAGTCCTTCTTCCTATAATCTACGTCCAAAGCAGACTGCAGATTGGACTGAAGTCTTCTACAATTACTGAAGATTGTAAGGATCACATTTTTTGACAGTTGCATACACCAGTTTGGACACTTAGAAGATGCTCTGTCAACAGACCATCACAGTTATGGAAGTGATGCTTCAGGACTGGGCTGACAGTTCCAAGTAACACCAGGCAATAAATCAGGAACATAAAGGATCCAGAAGAAACTTCTGTAGGGATCTGTTCCCACCCTAGTCTTTTCAGTGCATTTTTATTTGAACAGCAAATAACACACCAGCCTGGCTTCAGCAAAATTAAGTTAAACTCACCAGTAGTCGGGAATTACTGCAGAAGATAGACACCTAAAGCTACTCCATCAGTGACAATATTTTTGTTATTTCAATGATGTAAGTACTTCATTAAAAAATTTCTAACACCAAACAGAAAATTGCTTTAGAATACATGCTTGTCCAAGGTTCACCTTGGGTAACAGAACTCAAAGTTTAAGGCAGGAACTGCTGCTTATATTTAAGTCTATGGTTTCAATTTCCATGCTCTCCTTCAGCACTAGTTCCCTGCTACTCTAAGGGAAGCTGGAACTATGGGATCACACAAGTTATAGTTACTGGTGTCCCACTCCTAGCACCAGGTCTCACTGTAGTAATACAGATCCTTGACAGAAGATCAGGAAACAGCTTCCACTTTCGAAGATATTTAGCCAAGAACTTGTCATTAACACATCAGCAAAAGAACAACTATGGGACTGAATAGTGCAACTGAAGCTTGGCTAAACAGTTTTCTTGTGTATGGATTCTCTATAAACTTGTATTTGAAAAGTGGCATAAACTTTATTAAAGGAAAGCCAACAGAAAACAAAAGGGCAGAAGATGAAAGATAAGGATATGTGATTGGCATAGGTGGTGCTGCCTAACAGCTAGAGGACAGAACCTGCCGTGCCTGGACTCGGTTCCCAGGTTTGCCATAGACCTGCTGGGTGACCTCAGGCAACTCCCTCATCCGCCTGCCTGGAGATCTAACCTCAGTGACACCGAGTTGTCTTACACAGATAAATTAAAATGTTAACCCAATGTTCTACTGCATCTCTATGGAAATAAAACAAAGAAATTCAGACTATTTTTAAGATACTATTGGAATTTTAGACATACATCTTATTAGTACAGGACCCAAAGCTCCTAGCATATGACACCTCTTAAACATCCAAATCTTATCTTCCTGTAAGCAATTTTCATTTTTTCAGTGTCAGCCTGGAATTAAAGAGCAGTAGCCCCAAGTCTTGTTGTCCCCAGAAGAGGCTACGGTTTGCAAAAGCAGAACTTCAAAAACATCTTTTAATACTTCTGGAAAACTTTAATGTACTCAACGCCTGACAGTACCACCCAAAAGAGAAAAGGAAGATACTGTCCTTAAGTTAAATCTCTCACTTAAATTTCTCCAGCTCTGAAAGTGTACCCTGTTATCTTTATCTATTTCACTCTACAAATATGCAGTGCCTTTAATCCATGGGCATCCAAAGGTCTTGGATTTTAGGAGTTCCAAGAAACTATTTTTGAAATGACACCAGAAATCTGCTATGGTCAATCAATGCAGCTAGCACTTTTCCCATGAATAAAATAACATTAGAAAGCAGCATTTCCCCTTGACTGAGTGAAATTTGACAGCTGAAATACAGAAATCTCACAGAGCACCCCAGAGGTGCTTTGTTCAAGTTTAGTCCCTTCCACATGCCAATTGGACCAAACTGAATACTCAGCCTTACTAACTATCCATTTCTATGAGAAAGTTATGGCCACAGAATAGGGTAAGTTTCATAAAAGTATTCTCTTTAGAAAGCCAAGATTTCAGTTCAGATATTGGCTAGCTCCATCTATTCTAGAGCTAGAACATTTCCCTCAAAAATGTTCTAAGATCACATTGACTTTCATGCTTACTTCAGCCAGAATTGGGCATTTCCCTTCCAACTGATGTTCCTAACACTCCCCAAAGCAACCAGTCTGCTACAGCCTAAGCAGAGGCATTTAAAAATTAGTGCAAGGGTTTTCTTTGAGCTCCTCTGAACTGAAGTCTTCCACTTCCCCCTTACAATCTGAATTGACCCCTAAGAGCTTTGACGTGAATCCCCCACCCATCTTTGCTTTAATTATTGTAGGTACCATTTGATTGTGGCCTGACAACCTCACCTCTCAACCTACTACAAGGCAAGGCCTCACCCCCTGCACCTATGGGTTCTTCGGCCCTGCCTGCATCACTGCTTCGCCAGGAGCTACCCAGCTGGCACAGACCAAGGTGATTTATGAAAGAACACGGTTTTGTGCCCCACCATCCCCTATCATCAACCTCGCTGCCGCAGCCAGCTCCAGAGGAGTTTGTGAGACCCCC
>NW_008824551.1:1625053-1630949 GCF_000699105.1 Pygoscelis adeliae
GGTGCGGGGCAGCAGCCAGCCGCGGCCCAGCGGCGGTTTTCCAGAAGCACTGCGTTGTCTCCTCCGTGCCGGGGCTTATCCCTTTGGAGAGGTGTAGCCCTGTTCCCACAGGCACAAAAAGGTGAATTTTGAGGAGTAATCGAGATGAGCAGCGAGTACAGGCAGACCTACTTCTAGGGGGGCTGAATGGCCGGGGGTGCGGGGGCTGCGCAGGGCCGTGCTGACCCCCTGGGGGAAAGGGGGGGCCCAGAAGCGGGCGGGCAGTGCGTACAGACCGAAGCACGCAGTTCATAAGCAAGGGGAGGCTCTCCTCCTTGTCTTCCTAGCACCGAGAAAGCATCGTGACGTACATTTCCACTGGATACTTCGGGTTTTATTGGGTTTGAATCTCGGGGGGCCAGTGCCTGTTCCAGGGGGTGTCTCTCTAATAGGTGGGTTTCATGTGCAGCGATCACTGGGTGAAATGCACATGGCTGTTGCAGTGGCATCAAATTCAGATACACTGTGTTTCTTCTGTGGTCTAAAGATCGGCTTTAACAGCCAGCCTTCCAGAATGATGTTCGTAACTGTTCTCTTTCTAATCCAGTGATTTGGCTTTCTCCCTGAGCACCTTCAGCATGCATATGGATCAAGTGTCCTCTCCCCGCGGTACCCCTGGAGCCTCCAGTGATCCAGGAATCACCAGTCGGTGGATACAGCCCTTACCTGATGGCAGAACAGCAGAGGGAAAGGTTGTATGTGCATAATGACAAATACTGTCAGGGAATCCCAGTTACAGCAGCCCTCCAATGCAGGTGTGTGGTACATCTTAGGTGATCTAACAACTTACTGCCACAGAAGAGGAGAAAAGAAGAAGTCCCACTCTCTGTAATCCTGCTACTCCCTTTCCCTGCTCCCTTGCACGAGCCCTGATATTGATCAGTGAGCGAATTTAACTTGCTAATTCAGCAGAAAACTGCACTAGGAAGAAAAGTAATAGTTTTCAGCAGTTCATTTTGAATGAGCTTACTTTATGATCAGAACTGGCACTAAGGAGGGAGTGGAGAGAGGATGAGAGAACAGGACTGTCGTTTATTAGCAGAGGGCAGTTGTGTGTGATGCAGCTGTATTCTCTAACTATAGCCTTAGACTTCAGAGCAAAAGAAAACTGATTTGAGGGTGATAGCCTAATGTTTATTGTTGGAAGTCATATAGAAAAAGCAAGTCATTCATTTGATTTTGTTGAGAAACAGATCTGTTTTCAGGAATAACAGCCAAACTACACATAAAAGTACACAATAAACTAACCAAAACCAAACCACGTGAAAGAGCCGTTAAGATGATTGGCTCATAAAAAAGCATGTTCACCAGAATTTCCATCTGATCAAACCAAAGCGCCCTTCTAACTTGGATGGTCAACTAGGCCTACAGATATTCAGCCACTTGAGTTACTGATAGCAGTCCTTGGTTCTACACTTCATCTTCCCAAAGGATTTTGGATATTTTTGTTTTGTTTTTAATTGAGCTTAAATGGAGACAAATAAACAGGTCCCTCAACTCTCTTCTTTTTATATAAATGCCATAAGAAATAAACCACAGAATTATACTGTCTCTTTCTTCTTTTAGCCCTGAATACTTTGTATTCTTGCCTCTGTGATGGCCCAGGTTCAGCAAGGAGAGGTGAGGACCGGCAGTGTTTCTGCAAGCCTAGCTGGTGTGGTATGGTGGTGGTTAGAATGGTTACTTTGTAGATCTACTTTTAAGTACTGAGAAGGCTGAGGAGGCCATAGAGCCCGTATCTCAACCTTTCAGTTCCGTGTTCTGACTTTTCATGCAACAGGTGAAGATCACATCTTAAAGCTGCTGAGTTAAAAATCTAATAAAGAAGTACTGATCAGTGTTTTGGAAAAAAAAAAAGACACTTAGAAGATCTGCAGTTTCATGACCTGTTTTCTTTATTTCCTTCCCTGCCCTGCTACCATCTTTTAAAAGTCAGTGCTTTCAAGAGGGCCTGATTTCCCACTTCCCTAAAATTATCTCCAACTTAATTTTGAGGTCTAGCTGCTAGAGACTGCTGCCTGGTAAGAGGCAGTAACTCAAAAGCAGCTTTTGATTGAGGAGAGACACAGTATTCCTGAGACTCTCACCAATCCCAGTGCTGTCTTGGAAGGGGCTAGGCTGTTTCCTGAAGTAGCAACAGTCTTCTCAGAAGGGGTTGCCTCTGACTTAAACTCTGTTCCTGTAGACAGAATTTCTGAAGCTACAATGGTGCTTTGTCAGTTCTTTCTATGGGGTCAAGGCAGCAAATGTGAGTGTAATAGAGGGTGTGGGATGGAAGTTTTGGGCACAACCTACTCAGGGGTCCACATTTTAAGAACATGGAGAAGAAGGAAGTCTCCTCTGAGAAACCTGTAAGCAATGGTTTGTTAATACACCACTTCACTCATGTATCCCACGATGATTCGTCGAAGCTTGCAGCAAGTCACTGAAATATCTCTGCAGAAAAGGAGACATTACATGTTTCCTTCATAAGTGTGTATAATATGAAGAACTAACACCCAATGGCCTGTTCTGGCACAAGGACAAGAAAAGTTATTGTCTTCTAACATCAGCTTTTACTCTCCTCTGTTTCTAGCATCTCCATTAAGAAATCTAAATAAAGCATGTTTCTAATCTTGTCTCCTTAAAGTGAGGATTTCCCTCTAAAGGTAGTAAGTGAGAATTTCCTTTGCAAGGATTGATTTTTTTTAAAAGACTGGTTGATTTTAGTTCAGTTGTCCTTTACTGAATGAAACTACTCACTGAAAGTAAGACTCAGAAAGTTTGAAAGTCAAATATAGTTTTGGTCATCAGAAAAAATTGCGTTTTTTTCAAAAGAGCTTCCTTCCCACCACCAGTGAACTTGTGAGGACGCAGATAATGAAAAGATCCTAACCTCAGGAGACACAATGCCTTGTTTGCTGTCGGGAAGTTCAAATGCTTGATTCAGATTATTAATGCCATATTAAAATGCTTCATACTAGCATTGCCTGTCTTATACCAGTAACACAATGTCCTTGTATCTACTCTTTTTTTCATTACTTCAGTTTCTTTAAGGTAGTATTTAAGTTTGAAGTTATAGAACTAATGACTAAAAATGTAGTCTCATTACTTCTGAGGTCATTTAATTAATCTGTTATAAAGTGTTTTAATCAGGCTGGTTGTCACAGACAACATGATGACAGCTCCCTCTTGGAAGAAGATTATATTTCAGTTTCAGCTTCAGCCAAATACATCTTTGATTTGGCAATAGTGACAGTGCTGGAGTCTTTGGAAACCTTGTAGTTGATGACTTTGACATCCTGATGACTGCAGTTCCAATGCTGTGAATGGTTCATATGTTTTGGTAAATAATGGCAATTGAGTTGAATACCTAAGTGGGATATATACAGGGCAGGGTTGCCCAATGCTTGCTATTAATCTAGTTTTTTAACGAACCCTCTGAACTCATTAACGCAGATAAAGGCGGATAGTGTCTCATACTTTTAATATGGCTCAGTTTACACCCCTGGAAATGATGAGATGCAAATACAGCATACCCGTGTGATACAACCTTAGTTCCGTTCTCTGAAGCTGGGAATTGCCACGGGTGTGATTCCACCAGGGTGACACAGCAGCGGAGAGGCGACCAACAGGTTCTCCAACAGTTCACACTCTCCAGGACATCTCCAGGATTTTGTCCCATATGACCTTCATTCTGGTCCCCCACAATCTCGCTGCAAGCCTCTGATGCATCAGCTCCTTCATGCTCACCAGCTCTGATATCCTTCTTCATAGCCTTTGCGGCCATAGGGTGGATGGAGAAGGCACAGAGAGTAGGCTTCAGCAGTATATCTGACCAGACTTGTATCTGCTGAAGGCGGGAAGAGGAAAGAACTGAACAAACTACGGTCTCGAGCTGGATGGGGCTGTGAGAGAAAGGCTGCCCAGCCAAGGAGGTGCATCTCTAGCAAGTGATCTTCAGAGTGTGCTAGTCACCAGGAGACAGCGTTGGGGAGGAGGTAAAGGGGAGACGGTTTCCTTAGCTGCACTCTTGTAACTTTTTTTTCAGTAAATACATTCCTGGACAGGAGAGTGGAGATAGAGTTTTCATCTCTCAAACGGAGCTGATCACAATGGGGAGACGAGTAAAAATCCAGAACAGGAGTTTCTGGTTCTTACAAGGCATGATTTGGGGCGTTCTTGTAATCTGTCCTCTGGAAACACAGGCTTTTACCTTCTTCAAAATGGCTTCTGTCCCCCATTAAAGAAGGCCTGGCATGAGTAACCCTGAACAGGCTAAAATCATGTTATCTTTTCCTCCTTAAATCTTCCACTTTGCTCAGTCCCTCCTCTCTTCATGGCTCTATGTCCTCTTCTGATGAACACTGAGCGTCAGCCAAATTTAGGGTGCTGAGGCATATTCAGAGCCAATTAAAGTGCAGAGGCTGAAACAGCTGCCAACCACCAGCCGTCTCCTCTTCCTACTCCGTCTTCCCCCACTCTCACAAGGGTTGCCAACCCTGTGTCAGAGAAGCTGAAGAGACGATAAATCAACAGCTGAACAGCTGCAGCTTCCAGCCAGGCATGTTCGTACACATGAAAATCCTTTTCTAGCTGCCTACGTAAAATAGCTGGGTGGTAAATGGAGAAAGCGTGGGAGGCGGTTCAGAAGCCATTCAATTACACTTGCAGTCAGGGTGGCAGCTTGCGGGGGAGAGGTTGCATGGACAGCCAGGTGTGATTCTTGCCTCACGCTGCCGGATGTGTGTCAACACTTCTGGTGGGAACTCTCTCTTGGAGATCTTTCATCACTCTGTACGTTGTATAGAAGTGCAGTACTACAACAGGAGCAAGATTAATGTGTCACCTTGATATAGCCACGTTCTATTTCCATTGATATATTTGGGGCTCTGAAAGGCATTACTTTCAAAATGCTGCTTTATTATGAATATTTATCTTGGTTTATTACACAGCAATTAAATACGTAACACAGCATTTTTTTACAGTTTTCCATGACATAAAACAAATAATTATTTAATTGTTCTGTATCAAGGATGGTCTATGTGAATTTTTAAATTGTTCTTGTGTTCTATTTTGTTTCTCTTCCTCATCTAGAGAAATTTTGGAAGGATACAGATTTTGGAAGGTTTGTTTTTTAACTCAGAGATTAGGAATTTCTGCCTTTAAGACATGTCAGTTTTCTTAAGAGAGACTGTGCTGCCAGCACTAACACCTAATTGAAGAGAATTAAATCTTACAGACTTTCTTTCTTCAAAGTGTTATTTAGGCATGGAAATTACATTGTGATAACAAGCACAGGGAGGGTTTTAAGAATAATTTTAGGTGTAGAAAATAATCTGTGAAAGAGATCATAAACAAGTGAAGTTTATGTTAAATGTCTATAAAGCTCTTGAAAGTATTTTTCTAAGTGTGATCTGAAGAGTTGTATGAAATCAGGTGCTCTGTCTTCCTGTCCTGGTTAATGCAGAACCCTGCGGAGAGTTGCTTTTGTAACAAGGATCACTTGCATTTGAACGACAGGTTGAGAGCGCACATTGGCCTGTCAGCCTGACCTCGGTGCCGGGGAAGATTATGGAGCAGTTCATCTTGAGGGCGCTCACAAGGCAGGTGCGGGACAACCAGGGCATCAGGCCCAGCCAGCACGGGTTCATGAAAGGCAGGTCCTGCTTGACCAACCTGATCTCCTTCTATGACCAGGTGACCCGCCTAGTGGACAAGGGAAAGGCTGTGGATGTGGTCTACCTGGACTTCAGTAAGGCCTTTGACACCGTCTCCCACAGCATTCTCCTAGAGAAGCTGGCGGCTCACGGCTTAGACAGGTGGACTCTGCGCTGGGTCAAAAACTGGCTGGACGGCCGGGCCCAGAGAGTTGTGG
>NW_008824551.1:1631685-1633933 GCF_000699105.1 Pygoscelis adeliae
TGCCCAGGGAAGTGGTTGAGTCACCATCCCTGGAAGTATTTAAAAGACGGGTAGACGAGGCACTTAGGGACATGGTTTAGTGGGCATGGTGGTGTTGGGTTGACGGTTGGACTCGATGATCTTGGAGGTCTCTTCCAACCTTAATGATTCTATGATTCTATGATTAAGGAGACTTTCATGAAAGTTCATGGGAATGAACTGGTCAGGATTCCTCCCTTGCTCATATTTGCAATCTAGGAGGTCCCAGGATCATCTTTAAGCGGTAGTTCTCCAGGCTACTGCGTAGAGGACAGCTGAGGGCATATGGAACCTGCTGTGTGAATCCTGGCAAGGGGAAGGGATCCCAGCTCACAGTGTGGTTGCATGTGCTCTAAAATGGAAGGAAAACATAAATCTGGCTAGATCTTCTGCTAGGAAAAGTATCTGTAAGTAATGCATCATTCCTCCTAGGAACAATATTACAATAAAAACACTTTCCTTCAGATCTGTTGAATGTAAGCTTTTTGCTGAGGAGAGCAAGATACTATTAAAAAAGCAGGATAAAAAAGTGCTAAGACATACAGGACAAGCTGTGAGAGAGCTGATGTAAAATTTGCTTAGTGAGGATGTGCCCTGGAGCCCTCATCTGCCATGTTAACATGGCATCAGATAGGGCACCAGCTGCTTCTATACTAAACCTGGAAGAATCATTTATGCATAGCAGAATGACTGTGGATAGAATTAAAGAAAAGTTACATGGGGTGTCAGCAAAGACTATCATGGTGAAAGATGTTGCTCACTTTTATTAGTTTCCAAGCTAGATCAAAGCCTTATTTGATCTTGTACAGATTCTAGAAGCTAATTTATCTTGCATGGTCAGCTGCCTAAGTATTTTTCATTGGTTCATCCTGCCCACTGGTCCTCATCTATAGGCAGCACATGTACATACCTATACGCATTCGCTCTTTAAATAGAAACTGCACTCCGTTGCAATCCACCTCCCTCTCCTTAAGTATGTCTCTGTCCTGCATCTCCACCTTCAAAGCTATTATTTTTAACTGTTCTTGGGCCACAACTAAATCACTTGGACATCTCGGGAAGGAGATTTCCAGAAGAGAGACAGCTTGATGCCAGTATAAAAGTGCTGACCCAAGCCATATTCACATTGGCCCATGGATAAGTGAGCAGAGGAGTACAGAAGATCAAAGGAGAGCAAGATTTTTTGGCAGGGTTTTTAGGTAACATTAACGTGCAGGAGCTGTAGGATAGATTAGATAGGGACTGATAGGAAAGAATAATATGGTTTAGCAGGTCCTTTAGAATGAGGATAGGAACAAGGATGGGAAAAGTGTGAGTCAGTAAGAGAGCACGGCTGAACATTTAATTTGATGTAGAGAAAGACCTGGACTAG
The DNA here is from genome assembly GCF_000699105.1 of Pygoscelis adeliae. Classification (NCBI taxonomy): domain Eukaryota; kingdom Metazoa; phylum Chordata; class Aves; order Sphenisciformes; family Spheniscidae; genus Pygoscelis; species Pygoscelis adeliae. The sequence continues at coordinate 1,633,076 of NW_008824551.1, forward strand.
GAATAAGGAGAACAAAGGAGGTGGAGTGGACAGATGCGGGTGTTGGCCAGGAGGGCAGGAAAACTGACAGAGCACTGACTCACCCGTCAGCACACACATTTGCCATTTGCTCTTTGAAGGAGCTAAAGACAAGGCCAGGGACCAGCAGAAGAGTATTCAGACACCACTCCCCCAGACTTTCTACTGGCACTCCCAACTTTCTTACACCATATCCTCCTAGCTCAATACTGGAACCATATAGGACTTTACAACTTCCTCTGCCTCCCTTGAGACATGATAAACAGCCTCACCATCCGTTCTTTCTAGTGCATGGACAGACTGTGGACAGAGATCAGCTGGGACTTCTCCAGGACTTCTTCAGTTTGTCAGTACCATTTCATCTTGGGACCTTACGCACGTGTGGTGGAACAGACATGCCTTTGGGATCCCAAAGACTGTAGATGAACAGAACAGAATATCCCAAAGCCCCCTTGTGATGGCAGTGCCTTTATCTCCTGTCTGTGGGTATCAGCAGTGAACGTGATAGTTATCTGCAACGGCAGTCTCCACTCCACAGCCATGTGAACTGAGTTAAGGAGTCTGTTCACAATATCAATGTCCAATCTCAGCAAGCATCATCTCCACAGTAAGTCTATACCTCTGAGCTCCTGGGCTGATGAGCACTCTATGGACATGTAGGTAACACTGAAGAAACAGCATTCATTTACTGTGGTGAGAGCAGAAAAGGCATGAGGAAGGAGGACTGAAATGTCAGCGTTGAAATAGATCAGGAATTCTGGTTGCCTGCGGTTACTGTGCTTAGATTGAGCTAGGAGAATAGCTGTTGCCCCTCCAGGCAGGTCATGGGCCAGAGCGAGG
>NW_008824551.1:1633951-1639201 GCF_000699105.1 Pygoscelis adeliae
GCCATGTGCAAAGGTGAAGCACCCATGTAACTTCATGAAGGGGCAGCTTCATTTTTTTCCCATGCTTCAAAAACACCATTGGCTCAAAGCATCCAGAAGGCTGGAAACAGCTCCAGGTTCCTCCAGTGAGACCACAGGGAGGCCTCACAGGCTGGTGATCCTCTCTGCTGAGTCCTGGTGTCCAGAAAGTTCACTGATGATTCTTGTGCTTCCCAGCTGAGTGAGAGGTCTGACTGCCTTGCAGCCAGGAGCCTGCCTTTGAACGAGCTGGCCTCCAGTACTACAACTCTGACTAGAAGCTGTTTGTCATAGTTGCTGCTGGATGAAGTTCGCAATGGGATACTCTTTTCTTGCAGAGTCTCTGGTAGAGCTCACGGTGTGGTATTGGCTCATGCCACGGAGCAGGTAGACAGAGTACTCGTTCTGCTCACAGAAACACAAAACTTGCTCAGCTGTCTTTTGGTGTGGTGGCAAGATGCATGGACCTTCTTCTCACTGGAAACAAGTTGATTTGGACACAAGACAGATGTGGTTGTGGCTCTAGGGCTGCCTAGTGGGACCTGGAGAGCCTCTTTTCATCACCATGCTGTAGCTATTTTCTCATTCAGAGTTGCCTGGTGATATCTATGAAGTTTATCCCAGGTCGTTCCTCATGAGGTGGTGGCAGACATGATTCATGAGACCTGTTTTTGTTGGATGGAATTAATCTCTTGAGCATGTACTCAGAAGGTGACAGACATTAACACAATGTAAACCTCAAGCTTTTTAGGATTGTGCAAAATTCTCAGAACCTGGCTAAGCCATGTGGCTACCAGTGCAGAGAGTCAAGATCTGTGCTGCCAATGAGTCTTGCATGGTGGGAGAAAACTGTAGAACAAAATGCATTGAATGAATAATTCTTGTGCAGTCTCCGCCTCTTATTTGCTCAGTTCATCTACCATGAGTTAGGAGGAATTCAATCAGACTGGCCATGCAGACAACTCCGCAGAAGTGATTCTGATCATAAAGCTGTGCTACTGCCCTTTCCAGCTGCACACATATATCACTTACTTGTTGAAAAGTGCTTCTCTGATGACTTTGTTGCCATTTTTTTTAAATGCTTCTGTTGATTCCTTCCCTTGTTGATGGTCTAGGTCATGCTGTCCAGAGGCGACCCTTTCTGACAGTAGTGTTCTCATGGGATGCTGTGTCAGGGATGCAGCCAATTCCTATGTGATACAGTCATCCTCCTCTAGCTCCTTGTTTGTGTAGATTGACCAGTCGCTCTGCACCTCTAGTGGGGACTCTCTCTTGATGGTTCTCTTCCTTAACTTACCTATGAGAACAATACATAGTACCAGTCTATACCCCATACTACCCAGTGGGATGCTTCAAGAGTGCCATTGCATAAATCTATGTCTGACTCTTGGCTGTGAATTGCAGACCACTTCAGAGTCTTCCCTTGGACTGTATCTGTTAGGAGTAGAGAGCAAAAACTATGAGGATCTGTCTGCAACTGCTGTCCTGAGGATGTGGAAGCTGCCTCTTTCACCTTTTGCTCTGTATTTCTTCCTGCTGTTTTCTACTTTCTGCACCTTCATGACAAGGGAAATCCTTCCCCTGCCCTGAGTGTAATACATTTCTTGTTGACAACAGGTTACGGTGCATAATGCGCTACTTAGCCTGGCTGTAAGGGTCCTATTGCCTGGTGCTGGCCTGGAAATGATCTGTCATTACTACCAATGGCTCTGGCGTAGGGCTGGGAGACAGGGTGGAAGTGGTTTGACCTTGATTGTGACATTTATGGGATAGACAGCTCTGCCTCAGCTTTCTGCACAGCTGCTGAGAACAATTTCTTGACATTTGTACTGCATGGCGTAATTCTTTGCTGGGTCTGATTCAAACTCTCTCATTCATTTTGAACTCTCTCATTTGGGCCACATGGAACCCAGCAAGAATTACGGACAGAATGTTTTAGTCTCACAGAAATTAAATCTCCAGTTACCCACAAGGAAGAAGAAATGGTCTGTGATGTCTCAGGGCAGATCTCATCAATCACCCAGGAAAGTTTCAAATCAGATCTGCTAGAACAAAATATTTACAGTATACATTAGGAAAGATAAAACCTTTTCTAGATCAAGTAGAGCTCTGGCTGAGTGCCCAGCCTTGCTGCCAAACAGCTGGCCTTGCTGTTGGAGCAGAAAGTAGAAAAAGGAAGTACGTTTCTCTGGAGGAATCTATACAGAGGTTAACAGAGGTAAGAGATCTTGTTCTCACAGACCAAAATTACCTGGAGACTTCACTAATACCCATTCCAAATGCTTGCTGGAGAGCCTTTAAGAAAACTGATTTACTTAAAATGAAAGCCCATTCAAAGGCTGCTATTCAAAATGCCCATGGAGACATACTTCCCTAGGCTGAAATATATGGTGTCATGGAAAACAATCTCTATAAACAATAGAGCTGAGCTTTGTATTTTGTACTTTTCCCCTACATCTCATGCTACACTCATGTACTTTAGAACATATTCAAGTTGCAAATCACTAATGAATGTAGGACCAAATTCTGCTTCTGGTCAGTACCAGCATTTTCCTTTCTGCTCCTCCTGTAAATAGTGCTTTGCCTAAAATCCACCAGCACAAACATGTTAAAGAGTCTTGATGTTATTTAAAAAAAAAAACACAACAAAGTAAAAACCAACAAAGTAAAACTGCTTCAGTAAGCAATCTTTCTCTGTAGTTATTTTCTAGATAGGGACTAATACTGTCATACTAATGAGAATAGTAATGACATACTAATACAAGTCACGTGAGTGACTTACAGAGGCTTGCTTTTCCTAGCTGGCCACAGTCTCACTTGCTTTCCTTTCTATTGATGCTTGGAAGGCCCCTCTGCTCAGCCTGCACATATATGGGCCAGTCTGCATCTCAGGTATTTTTACATAAGAGTACTTCACTTGTGGGAAGTGGATAGAGAAGTTAAATTCCTTGTGTGAACATCAGACAGTAATTCTGTTTGTGCAAATGGTTGTAGAGTAGATTTTGTATTTATGTCACCATTTCAGATCTCTAAGGGAAATATATTGTGCTAAAAGGAAATTAATTCAGGGCAAAAAATTTGTTATAAAAGTTAGATCTCGTTAGTCATGAAACAGAAGGAGCCTTAGAGATGACCAAGCACAACGAATGATTTTCAAGCATCTGGTATCCAGGAACCCCTCTTGTGATCAGTTCATGAGATAGTCCATAAATACACTGTGTGCAAAACAATGCATCAATAAAACATTGAATAGTTGTTTTTTTTTTTTAATTGAAGGTGTTTAGAGAAAATCTGAGCAGAGAATAGACTAAATATACCAGCAGCTGGGGTGGAGCTGTGGGCCTCTGAGTTTTGCATGCCCAGGTGCTGTCAGTTGCGGAGAGTGAGGATCCAGGGCCACTTGCTGGATGCCCTCCATGTCTAAGCACAGTTAATGGTGGATCCATACTGTGCCTCCATGCGTGTGTGTGTGCGTGGCTGTGAGCAAGGGGGGTCTGTACCAGCAACTGCAGTGGGGCTGCAGACTCGGGGGCTCATACGTCCAGGTGCCAGTGACCGGGGAGACTGGGATCCAGGGGCAGCTACTGGGCAGACTGGGTGCCTGAGCCCAGCTGCTGGAGGGATCCACCTTGTACATTTGTATTGACGTATTTCCCACTAACAGACCTTCATCCTGATCAGTCAGAGGGGGAAAGAGGGATCGGTCAGAGAAGGGAATAGGATGAGGCTGTTGGTGCTGTTTGTGTTTGCATGTGTGCTGAGTGTGTCTGTTTGTGCTGATCTGTCTGGCTAGCCATGTATATATGTATATATGTGTTGTAGATGGGCATTTGTATGTGTGCCCACTGGGAATACCTGCTCAGCCTCGCTATCGGTTGGACCTGGGGGCATGGAGCTGTTGGACCCTCGCCTCCCTCAGGCTGCTGGATTTGGCAACCCCTAGCACCTAGAAGTTACAAGTCCATTATGCTTATACTTCATCATACATCTGTGGGCATTTAGGAAGAAACTGAATCCCTTGTGTTTGTAAAATTTATGTTACAACAGCTACAGCAGCATGGCTGAAGCTTAACCATATGGGGGGCTGGAGGAGAAAGAGGATCATGAGCAGGAAGCTTAGCATCCCTTGTTGTTCTACACATTGTGCAACATAGACACAGATGACTGGTGAAGACCTCTGCTGATGACATTTGGGTGCTTCTTTGGGTTTGTATTCTCATCTGCTTCTGTGGTCCACTCTGGAAGAAGCATAACCCTGAACTAGAGGAGGTGACTGTCCTTGAAATTGCTACTGTGACTACCAATTTCTGCTCCAGGCAGTGCCTACTGGGCACTGGGAGCTATGATGCAATAGGTACCCAGTAAGCTCACATCTGTGCAGTGCCACAATAAGACAATTGAGAACAGTGGTTGACTGGATTTTACATGTAACAAAATAAGTTAGATAATCAGTTCATGTTTCTAGTTAGCCTAGTGTTAACTAGACACCAAGTGCTAGAAGATGACATTATTACTTGATGAAAAATAAGGCATGGTTTGTTATCTGCAGTGTTACTTGCAATTTATCTTTTTTGATCTGTATCAGAAATGGGAATATTCAAGAAAATCTCTGAGATTTAACCACAGTAGCAGACGGGGTTACATTTGCAAAGGAGTTGCCTGTTTTGTCTACTTTGAATTGAAATTTAAAGCTGTTGTGATAGCAATTCATGTAGTATGAAGAATTAGGAAACAAAGTACAATCACTTCACTTTTATGGACTTCTGCTTGTAACTCTTTCAAAAGTAGTAATTATAGCATATTATCCACTGAAGTTTGAAATGCCTACCTTCCAAAACATTGCATGACAGTTTCAGTTTAAGAAAACCGCTTAAAGCAATTGAGAAAAGACTTTTGCCTACAAGTGCCATGTAATTGTTTTACTTTGCAATTTTATAAAATAAAACTTTGTATTGGGTTTGCATGGCAAAGTTTTGGTAGCGGGGGGGCTACAGGAGTGGCGTCTGTGAGAAGCTGCTAGAAGCTTCCCCCATGTCCGATAGAGCCAATGCCAGCTGGCTCCAAAAGGGACCCACCGCTGGCCCATCAGTGACGGTGGTAGCACCTCTGGGATAACATATTTAAGAAGGGGGAAAAAGCTGTGCAACACCAGCAGCAGGCAGAAGAGAGGAATGAGAATATGTGAGAGAAAAACTCCACAGACACCAAGGTCAGGGAAGAAGGAGGGAGAAG
>NW_008824551.1:1639398-1640344 GCF_000699105.1 Pygoscelis adeliae
AGGAGCCCATGCTGGAGCAGGTTTGCTGGCAGGACTTGTGACCCTGTGGGGGACCCACGCTGGAGCCGTCTGTTCCTGAAGGACTGCAACCTGTGGAAATGATCCAGGCTGGAGCAGTTTGTGAAGAACTGCAGCCCACGGGAAGGACCCATGTTGGAGAAGTTCGTGGAGGACTGTCTCCTGTGGGAGGGACCCCACACTGGAGCAGGGGAAGAGAGTGACGAGGAAGGAGCGGCAGAGACAATGTGATGCACTGACCGCAACCCCCATTCCCCATCCCCCTGTGCCGCTTGGGGCAGGGAGGAGGTAGAGAATTCAGGAATTAAGTTAAGCCCGGGAAGAAGGGAGGGGTGGGGGAAAGTTGTTTTAGGATTTGTTCTTATTTCTCATTACCCTACTCTGACTTCTGATTGGCAAGAAGTTAAACTAATTTCCCCAAGTCGAGTCTGTTTTGCCCGTGACAGCAATTGGTGAGTGATCTCCCTGTCCTTATGTCGACCCATAAGCCCTTCATTGTATTTTTTCTCCCCCCGTCTAGTTAAGGAGGGGCAGCTTGGTGGGCACCTGGCATCCAGCCAAAGTCAACCACAAACCTACCTAAACATTTGCCTAATCAGGAGCAAATAACGATTCATGAGAAAATTTGATAGCAACAGGAATGATGTGTTTTATAAAAAGCTTATATATTACAGGAAGTTACAGCATAATAGCAAAGAGACTGAACAGGGTAAAGGAAAAAATAGATACTTTTAACCAAAATTTTAAAGGACAGCAAATCAACAAAGCAGGGAGTCGCAGGGACTAATCTACAAAGGAAAGAGAAATCGGAGGAAGAAACCCTTCCACGATGTCCTCGTTTCAGCTGGGATAGAGTTAATTTTCTTCCTAGTAGCTGGTACAGTGCTGGGTTTTGGATTTAGGATGAGAATAATGTTGGTAACACACC
>NW_008824551.1:1640578-1663425 GCF_000699105.1 Pygoscelis adeliae
CACTTGCTTTGTATATTCTTATTATTACTATTATTATTATTATTATTTTATTCTATTTCAATTATTAAACTGTTTTCATCTCAACCCACGAGTTTTCTCACTTTTACTCTTCCAATTCTCTCCCCCATCCCACTGGGGGTGGGGGGAGTGAGCAAGCAGCTGTGTGGTGCTCAGTTGCCGACTGAGGTTAAACCCCGACACACCAGCAATAGCCACATGGTATCTAATGAGGACAGCACACCTCAGTGAGCAAAGGAAGTAACAAGTTGAGAACTGAGAGAATCACATATCATGGGTATGGCAATTTTTAATGGAACCTGACTTTTTTATATCTAGTTTTATTAGAAAGTGGACCGATCATTTAAAAAAAAAACCGAACCAAAACAAAAGAAGGTGAACTTACAAAATGATTGAGTTAAAAACAAAATAATATACATATAAATCTACCTCAGTAGACTTGCTTAGTTAAAGAGATAAACTTCAGCTTCACAAGCATGTTATTATTTTTGTCTGGTGATATTTGGAGGGTGAGAAGGTGTGCTGTGTCCCAGGTGCTTCCATCTTGATCACTCCAACAGTACAAATGGACCCCTTCAGAGCTGTGCTAGAGGTCTTCCACCTCAGCAGACCAAATGGCGTCCCTTCTCAGAAATAACTGACAGATTTAAGTGTATCTTCTTGGAGACGTTGCTGAGAATGCTAGAAAGCAATTATGAAGTTGTGCTCAATTCAACCAGCATGCCTTGGATAAGAAGGGCTGCTGCCACATGCTCCACAACAGCCTCCTCCTTAACCACTCTAAGCCATGGATCTAAAAAATGATGTCCGGGAATAATGCTACAGGAATACTTAGGGAACACTTAGTGGGAATTAAACTATTAAGGCAGAAAAACCTTACCTAATTTATCTGCACCTAGAGATCGTGTTTCAAGCAGGGTTTTGAGTGTCTTCAGATGGGAACCTCTGGGTGAATGCAGGTTCAATGCATAGCACCAGATTTTTTCATTACTATTTTAATGACTAATATGAAATTATCACAGTCTAAGTAATCAAATATATTACCTTATCCCAAATTAAAATTAATAAAAATTATATCCTGTTCATCAACAAACTAGTTCTTTTTGCTCATGAAAATATCCCAGCTGATTTTTCTCTGAGCTGATATTTCTTGATCATTTAGCTTTCTATTCATAAGACTAAGCTGCTGTATGTTGTCTGCATAGCTATTCATATTTTCTAAAGTACTTTTCCTAGTATTACTTTATTCTATCAGTAACTATTATATACTGTATTGTTTTATGCTAAATATTATGCATAATCTATTGTCTTCAGTTCTGAGGCCTGGTAAAATTTGCAAGGATTATTTGAAGCACCCTAAAGACTATTTTTATCTTTGGTTACTGATGTTAGTATGTATTAATGACTCTGCTTTAACACTTTCAAAATACTGTTGGGGACTTTCAAGTCAGTTCTCCTGTTGCGATACAGCCACCATTTTTCAAAGAGGCAGGCAGAGAATCAGAGGGGAAACATATCTGCCCTTGCAAAACATTAAAATCCCGCAAATCTACATTAGTGCACTGGGCTTCTTTCTCACAGGGTTTCCTCTCAGGGCCACTTGCATATTAGCAAACTCCTGGCTCTGCATAGCATCTGGTTCTTGGTCTCCTGCAGCAAACATAACACTTGGGGCGGGGGAGGTATGGCTGGAAGCCTCTCAGACTGTTCACCAATACACTGATATGGATTAAAAAGGTTGGGTCCCAACTCAATACAGCAGCCAGCAGGACACAGTAATAGCAGGTACCTGGGGTAGTTTCTGCTAGCTCACGTTGGACAGGCCTTTATTTAGTCTTGACAGTGCTGCTCAACATTTGAACCCCGATTCATGGATACGATCACACAGCTCTTTCTTTTCTGGTAGAAGTTTATATCTAAGTTTGTACTGTTTTTCCCTTTCAATAGCCCAAGAGAAATGGAGCGCTCCCTCCCAGAGCAGCTGGAACACATGGCTTCGCTGGTGCTCCCTCTTCAGATCCAGCCACCTGTGTCCTCTCAGAAACTGGACAGGTAGACAGACATTTCCAAGAAAGAGGTTGCAAATATTAGGGCGCAGGGACAAACAACATCACTGCGAGGCTCTTGCTAGCACACTGGTAACGCATCATCTCTGGAGAGGCATTGCACCAAATGTTGTACCAATCGTTATACAGGTATTCTTTCATCTCTGTGAACAAATAACCTATTGCTTCCACCATCCACTTGTACACAACAAAACATAACGTATTGGGTTTGCTTTCAAAGCAAACATGGTAAATGAAGCAAGGGATCTACAAGACATTTTTTTTAAGATGCTCAACAGCAAGTTGCAGTTGTGCAACTCTTTCAGATGCAAACCTTGTTTTCGGCTTATCCCTTCAGTTGTCTCGCAACAGGAATTTCCACAATTGCTTGCTCGCATGTGTTTTTGTGTGGGCACGTGGGCACATTGGCACATACAAGCTGATAGATACATTGCATCACTGCAAAAAGTGGTGCAATTTTACCCAGAGGTCCGTTTTCCTCAGAAAACTGACTGTTGTATGTGTGAAAGGCTGCCCCAACAAGTGCAACTATTATTGGTAAAACTTAGTAGCATACAACAGGCTGGGACATTCTCATACTAAAATTATTAATTTATTTAAATTAACAAACAGGTGTTTGTTAGAGGTGTTTTTCCCAAACAACCTGTAAAAACTCTGTGGTAGGCATTCAGGATTTCTTGCCTGCTGAAAGAATATAAGTTTATAAGACAAGTAATTTGTAGACTATCTCCATTCTTCAAAAAGACAATATGCTGCTGAATGACAATTAAAATAGTTGAAACAGCAGGTGCTACAGTTGTTCCAAATGAAAAGTTCACTGTGACCTAACAGCAGAAGAGGAACCCAAACGAGTAGCCTCTGCTTCTGTTAATCTTTGCTCTAACCACAAGTGTAGAACATCTCAGCTATGTACTTTGTTTTACATAATTAAGAATGTATCACTAGACAAATTTATCTTGTGACTTTTAATAATTTCTTTTTTGAGTGCATCTTGTCAAGTTCACATATGCATCTAAGTTATTCTAATACAACCTTACTATGCAGTCCTCAAGACCTCATTTGGGATAACGAAATTGCTGGTACAAAAGCCTTGGTCAACCTCCACAAGTTATCGCAAGGATTACTAACAGAACAAAAAGTATTCAAGCAAGACACTGCAAACCATATTTTATTAGTAGGGGATTTTTGGAAAAGATGTAGGCAGTCTGAATAGAAGTGTCTCTGTCAAAAATTGGTATAGACATTATACCAAATAGCAAGCATACATGTTTTCTCCTTCTGGAAGGGGCAGAACAGAGTTAATTTTCACACTACTTATATTCAAGAAAAATTTTTCAGTATCAGATATTTTCTAACAGAAAAAAAATCTGTCAAAGCTGCTGAAAGGGGAAGGGAGCACGAGTGAAGTATGACAAATAAATGGGATATTGTTTAAACAGAAGGCAGTTCTAGCATTTGACCGAGTTGATAGTATGCTTTTCACCAATGTACCTTGCTCTTGAAATGCAAGAATCGTAGAATCATTTAGGTTGGAAAAGACCCTTAAGATCATCAAGTCCAACCATTAACGTAACACCAAGTCCACCATTAAACAGTGTCCCTAAATACCACATCTACACGTCTTTTAAATACCTCCAGGGATGGTGACTCCACCACTTCCCTGGACAGCCTGTTCCAAGGCTTGACAAGACTTTTGGTGAAAAAATTTTTCCTCGTGTCCAATCTAAACCTCCCGTGGCCCAACTTGAGGCCATTTCCTCTCGTCCTAGCACTAGTTACTTGGGAGAAGAGACCAGCACCCACCTCACTACAACCTCCTTTCAGGTAGTTGTAGAGAGCAATGAGGTCTCCCCTGAGCCTCCTCTTCTCCAGGCTAAACAGCCCCAGTTCCCTCAGCCGCTCCTCATAAGAGTTGTGCTCTAATGAACTGCCTCAAATAAATTCTGTACTTTACTTAAGGAAGGTTCCAACAGTATAATGAGAACATAAAACAAACACAAAGAACAAAATCTTCTTCTCTTTTTTTTTTAATAATCCAATTAACTGGCATTTCTAAATGCACTGACATTCACACCCCATAGGCCTTCACTTTTCCATTTCTGTAACAAGAGAAAGAACACAGATAAGCTGTCAGAGCCTCATGTTTCAGATCCCCATCCTGCTGTAGGTAAACCATAAATTATGTGAGCAAACCAGCTAAACTTTTAGTCAAGATAAATATTTAGCAGCATAGCACCAGAGCAAAACTGAGGCATCAGTACAAGTTTTCCATAAATGATAAAGACTACTGACTACAGAGAGCTACAGCTCTTGAATATAAGGAGACATACTGAACACTGAGCAGTTTCTCTCACTGTTTACTATTAAAAGAATCTTTGCCTTTTCATAAAAGGCCAAAAAAAAAAAACCAAAAAAGAGGTGGTGGATTAGAGACTGAAGTGCTGCAGCCAGATACTTTTTACTGGTTGTTTGTCCCATTAGTGATTTTTTTAAAACAAATAATCCTAAAGATATGAGATATTAATTCACCATAAACTATGCAAGCATTTAAACACCTAGAGGAAATAGTGCTCTTTGAATCCTGTAGAGTATTTTTTCCCCTGAAACAGATTTTGATAGCTGGATGATTTAGATACCAAGATTTAAAAAACTGCCACAAGGATGTGATAGGGTTTAGAAATATCTAGATATAGGAGACTAGGTTTCTAAAATTGTTTTCAGAATATGCTTTAAGCGATCCTGTTGAACTTCGATTGTCTGCTAACTCCACTTTAGCATTGAGGGGTAAATCATCCTCCCCACCATCCTCTCCCCAGGGAACTTCATGACTGAGTGTTCATCAAGACAGCTAGGATCAAATGTCAAATTAGAGTGCGATAACAAAAACAACAGGGGAAGCTTCAAACTTCCTGTAAAACACTAAGGAAAGATGTAAACACTAAAGAAGTGATTAAACAATTTGAGAATCAAGTAATGACACTAGCATCAAAGGAATGGGTATTCCTATGTTCTCCCAAAGCTAGACTTTTCGGATATCGTCTGAGAGCAGGATCGGTCACCCCAGTCAACGTTATGAGGAGCGACCGGCAGTCCGATGGCTTAGCTGTAGGTAAGTTATCATCACTGCAGGACTAGCAATTTCTGTCCCCTCCTTCCTTTGGCTATTTTCAGTCAATAACAATAGAATTTTTATTTGTTTTTTACACTTATTTACACCACGTAAGAAATCCTTAATGATAGCCGAGGCTTCAGTGCAGTAAGTACTGTATAAACAAGGCAGGAAGGAGAGGAGGAAGAAACAACTGTTAAGCAGAAGCTTGGGTCACAAAGTCCTTTTTCGCTGCCCATTTCCTGAATGTACTTTTTTTTAAACCAATATATACAATTTTAAATACACATCAGATATGTTACTTTGATTACTACAGCAGTGTAACTCACCAGCAAAGACAGAATTTTGAGCTTTAAACAAAGCTTACTGCAATACCATAATGGAAAACTCAGCATCTGACAAAATTATATTACCAATTTGTTTTGAAGAACTTAACCCAACATACACAGCATAGACAGATCAGAAGACGAAACAAAATCAAACAAAAGTTTGATTTCCATAGATTTAAAAAGTATATTAGCAGGAGATTTGGGGGGGGTTGCAGGTTTTTTTTGTTTATTATTATTATTTAGTTGTCAGGGGTTTTTTTTGGGGGGGTAGGTTTGGTTTTTTTGGTTTTGGTTTTTTATGTTTTCTGTAGAATCTCTTAGATTTTTCAGCAATTCTAAAAAAATTCTTTAATATCACAAGCATGCAAAGGACACAGATGTGCCTGAAACTTGAAAGTCGGTATGCTTGGGATCCCATCATGTTTTTGAAACCCTTCTGGAGTCCCTCAGGAGAAAAATGTACGGGTGTGAGAACTGACATTAATAAAACAAGCAGCACTAAAAGATTCCAGATTTTTGGAATATAAAATCATCTGGACCTTTATCAACAGGAGAAGACACTTGATTTTTTTTTTTAAACAGCATAGTATCGTAAGAAATCTTAAGGTTTTTTTATAAAGTTAGAAAACGTTACACAATTGTTAACAGTGGTAGACCGGCCTAAGAATCCCAAATAAAGAATGCCTTCCAAAAATAGCGTTGAGTAAGAAAACACATACTGAATATTGAGATAGTTATCAAATTTGAGAGGTAGATGACAATCTATTATTTGAGAAAGGTAGTACTACAGCTGTTTATGTAAATGGCATTAAGTATTATCTATACAGTGTCCATATCTGTGAAAGAGTGCAAAGAGGAGGAAGAACACTGTCTCTCACTTAACAGCAACTATATTCATCTAATGTCCTTGGTCTGCATCATCGGTTCTCCTGGAGATGCAGGTGGGGGGAAGAAAGGATTAGGAAGGCAAGGAAAGAAAAAAAAAAAATCAACCCCGTTTGTGTATGCAGGCAAATAACAGGCAGAACACACCATCCAGATTGCAGTGAAGGTGTTTGGGCTTACAGTACAATCCTCAGGACAACGTGGCTACATCAGGTGGAAACAGCAGAAGCCTGTATAGGCAGAAAAGGAAGCATCAGAAGTCCTGTACCGTACTTTCCACGATGTTAATTCAGACACACTGCCTAATGTATTTATGATGGTGCTCCACTGTTGGAAGAGCTTTTCTGTTCCTATTCACCATGTCCATCAGATTCTGGGTTTTCATTAAGAGGAAAAGCATTAACTAATAGCAGCACTGATGCAAAGGCTTTGTCACAGTGATGATCAGGGTGTGTTGTTAACCAGCCAACACTTGTAAAGTGTTAGCTGTTACAAAAAGCAGCCACATCAAAAACATTGTTAAAAGCACAGCTCAGTACACAAATGGGATCACAATTTTTCTGCACTTTGGGTAGTCTTCAAATTTCTCAAGGTACCATCTGAAAAACAAAGACAGAAATCTGATGAGTACTGAGTCTTCAAAATGCTGAGGAGGAAATTAAGTAATTGTACATTGCGGTCAATTTAATCCATATATTTTCTGGCTACAAACCAGAAAAAAAATGCCTTTAGAACCTTCTCCAGATAGAAAACTGCCATTTACCACACTCATCCTAATGACATCTAATCACCAACTACAACAAAACAAAGTTACTGCTGCCAGCAATGGGAAATCAAACTAACAGATGTGACGAGAGCAGCCAGAGAAAGAATAGCCTGTTGTTGTAAAATGTATGTTGTTATGCATCCTAAGTATTTGTATTTTAGAAGTAGATGGGGGGAAAAACATTCAAGGGGACAACACGTCAAATTGTATAATGACTTCATGTGGAAGCAAGGGCTACTTCACATACTGGAATGACAGACAGTCCTGTTCTGGATAAAAACGTCTTCAGTTCCAGTCAGGATGTGGATAATCAAACTGAATGTGACAAATATTACACTAGCCTTACTGCTAATCCCCCTTAAAGACCATCACTATTTTCAAATCCAGACAATTTTAAAAGAATAAATGCATAGTGCTACCCAATGTTAGTATTTGGCTGGTCACCTTATATAACAAATTCGTTTACTCCCATTTTCAAATATTTATTCTTCTGCTTCTCTAAAATAATAAAAAGGAATTAACTTCATCTGGGCTCCTCAAAGATGCAGGTATTCATATTATCAATAGCTAATTGCAAGATCAAAGCTGGAATAAGCAAAGAACAAAACACGCAATGCATGATTACCTGCAGCTGTGGGATACCAGCATTACACTACTTATCCTTTTCAGTCATTTATTCTTATTTTTTCAAATTAAACAGACTACATCAAAATATTTCTTCAATTACATGGATTTGCTTTTTTTAGTTGCTTTTTTTTCTGTACCCCTCTTCCATTTTTATGCATTTCCTTTAGTGCAAATTACTTCCTTCAACAACCTTTAGCTTTTTCATAACGCTCTGTAAGTCAAGAGCTCTGAAAAAGTTCTGTCAAGGCTTAAGACAGACGGAAACTAACCATGAGTTGGTTTGAGCCTGACAACATAAATATATGAGGAGAGGCTGAGGAACCTGGCATTGCTTAGTCTGGTGAGGAAGAGACTAAGGGGCCCTGTTATTGCTGCCTACAGGTACCGGAAGGGGAACTATTTAAGACAATGGAGCAAAACTATGAATGAAATGTGAACTCTTGCAGCTGGAATGCAGTGGCCCCATGCAAAGGTGCAGGCCAGAGATGGACTGCCTAGATAGCAGCTCGGCACAAAAGGACACGGACATCCTGGTGGACAAGTTGAACATGAGTCAGTAATGGATCCCTGCAAAGATGAAGACTAACTGCATACTGGCCCACTTTAACAAGCACAGAGCCACCAAGTCAAGGGAAGTGCTTATTCTCCACTATCCAGCAGTTGAGAGCCTGCATCCGCGTTACTGCCTCCAGTTTTCAGCTTCCAGTGTGTCCTGGTTTTGGCTGGGATAGAGTTAATTTTCTTCCTAGTAGTTGGCACAGTGCTGGGTTTTGGATTTAAGATGAGAATAATGTTGGTAACACACCGATGTTTTAGTTGTTGCTAAGCAGTGCTTACACTAGTCAAGGACTTTTCAGCTACCCACGCTCTA
Source organism: Pygoscelis adeliae (assembly GCF_000699105.1). Classification (NCBI taxonomy): domain Eukaryota; kingdom Metazoa; phylum Chordata; class Aves; order Sphenisciformes; family Spheniscidae; genus Pygoscelis; species Pygoscelis adeliae. The sequence continues at coordinate 1,649,250 of NW_008824551.1, forward strand.
CCAACTGAGAAGGCTGGAGGTGCACAAGAAGCTGGGAGGGGACACAGCCAGGACAGCTGACCCAAACTGGCCAAAGGGACATTCCATACCACATGACATCATGCTCAGTACATAAACTGGGGAAAGCTGGCCGGGGGGGAACTGCTGCTCGGGGACTGGCTGGGCTTCGGTCGGCGGGAGGTGAGCAATTGCATTGTGCATCACTCACTTTGTGTATTCTTATTATTATTACTACTAGTAGTAGTAGTATTTTATTTCATTTCAATTATTAAACTGTTTTCATCTCAACCCATGAGTTTTCTCACTTTTACTCTTCTGATTCTCTCCCCAGTTCCGCCAGGGGAGGGGAGAGTGAGCGAGCAGCTGTGTGGTGCACGGGGCAAGAAGGGTTTGTGATAACAGATTAACCAGGGCATATTAAAGGAATTTATATCTGTTAACAATTGCAGGTTACAATATTGATTCATCTGTTCTCAATATTAGTTTCTGATCTGCATCATGCTCTTTTTTTGCTATACATGTTAAGTTTGGTGTTGGTTTTTGCAGTTTGCTGTGCTCTGCAGTGATTAGTAATGTTTTGCCTGGGAGATTTATTAAAACACTGGCCTTGAGCTTAATATGGTATTTGAGCTTTGTACTGAAGCTATTACTGTACTTAGGTAAAATTAACTCTATCCCAGCTGAAACCAGGACACAGTGCAACAGAGATGTCCACAAACTGGAGAAGAATCCAGCAGATGGTCATTAAGACAACTGCATAGCTGGAATATATGATATAAGAGGAAAGGTTGAGGGTACTAGGCTTGTTCAGCTTGGAAAAGAAGTTAAGAAGAAGATCTAATTGCAGTCTTCCACTACCTACAGCGATATTAGAGAGAAGACAGAGCCATACCCTTCTTGGAGGTGCACAGCAAGTGGACAAGTGGCAGGGGATAAAAGTTGCAACATGGAAAATTCCAACTGGACATAAGGAAAAAACCCTCTTCCCCATGAGAATGAGAAAAATCCTGTTCCAGTGCTTTGCCAGAGACATGCTGAAACCTCCACCCTTGGAGACACTCAGAACTCAACTGGATGACGACCTGGGCAACCTGGTATAGCCTTGCGGTTAGCCCTGGTTGGAGCAGGTCACACCAGATGACTGGATTGGACATCCTTCAGATGCTCCTCCCAATCTAAGCTATTCTATGACTCTGCTCAGTAATAGAAGGTGGTAAAACAAGGAGAGATGGTCACAGGCAACAGGCTTGGAAGGTTCACGTTAGATAGTAGGAAAAACTTGTTCACTGGGAGGATAATACAGAACTAGAACACCCACAAACAAGGTACAGGAAAAACTCAATTTCTGGACGTTTTCAAGACTCCACTAGACATAGCCATGGCTGCCCTGACATAGTTAGCAACGGCATTTTTTTCAGTCTATTTCCTCCATAAATTCAGGTTTATTTCCTCTTACATCACTAAGTTTCAGCATGAGAACCAAAGCAGGAAGCTGAAAATAACCAAAATAAGATTAAGGTGTTCAAATTCTTTTAAATGTGCTATTTCTTAAAGGGAACTGTTTCAAGAAACAAGTCTTCTCAGACTATGATCCTTCTGTTAGCGGGAAAGCCACATTATGAATACAGTACATTAGCAGTCAGACTGTTAATTACAGAGCAGAGACTTTATTAAATATCATCTACCAGAATTGTTTTCATATTGTCTATACGCTTGATTGTAGACAATATGATATAGACTTGACTATAAAGGATGCCTGTAACAGAAGCCATTAGAGTGATTTTCAAAATTTTAATATTATAGAAACAAGTTTGAGCTGGAAGGGAAAGTATAGTGTATCATCAAGTAAAGAATTTTCCCAAACATGTCTATTATCTTTACAGGTCCAGGATGAACTATGTTCATTTAAAAGCCATTATTTTGAACATCTCATTGTACGTTGTGTGTGCATATGCTCAGTACTATCCCCTTGAAATTCTGCAGTGCTTAATACTGCTCAAAGAGTATTCTCTATCATATTCTCCACTGCAGTAGCGAAGTCTTTCACAAGACTTGCTCTGCAACATCCCTATGGGATGAGGCATAATTTGTAAAATGGAAAGGAAGTGTAGCATAGAGACAACAGAAATTATAAGACAAACACTTACTGGTGGTGTTGTTTTGCCCCCGAACCCAAGATGAAAAGTGTACACAATGCAAATGCAAGGCTTTCAATGGTGCAGCAGGCAAGGGCAAACCCAAACCATTCCAGGATCTCTCCAAAGAAGTTGGCTCCACTGACATACTCAAACATTCCTCCTAAAAGCAGGACAGAGTTATGTTAAAAGCACCTTAATCAAGGAGATGTCCAATGCTATCTTTTACTGTAAGTGCAATAAGAGCTATATCACCAATGTCTATTCATATAATTTTAAAGGCAGTAGAAGCAATGTTTTTCAGTTCAAGCTGTACTATGAAGGATCACGTCAGACCTCATTCTAAGACAGACCTTCTCCAGCTCCATTTTTCCTCTCTAAATCATGGAAGAAAAGCAGATTTACCAGTATCAGAAGTGATTTCATGACTCTGTAAATAATTATTTAACAATGATATCAAGCTGGCTCTTTGATCATAAACTAAACTTCTTTTAAAATACGTAAATATAGAAAATATGCTCCCCTTTAAGAGCCACAGAAAATACTCCTAGGGTTAATTAGCATACAATGTTTAATTTAAGTACTTCAGAAATTAAGGTAGTTGTGAACAGTATTATTATTATTATTATGAATTCAAGTTCCAAATTCATCCTCTAGTTCAAAGCATGTTGCCCTTTTGTTCCTGTCCCCCATCAAGTCTACTACTTCAGCCCTGACACTCAGTGAAGTAAGTAATTGGCGGTCTGCATTACATGTGTTTTACAGCCAATTAGGCATAAACAGTCAGTACTCACCTGCTGGGAATTTTATAAAAGAAGAACTTTCACCCTAATTCCAAAGTTAGTGTACCAATTGATGACGTCTCAGGATGTGCTTTACCAGTAAGGCCAAACATATTTGCCAAGTGATAATAAAGGACATGTTTTGACCTTGCTTTAGTTACTTTGCTTTTGTGACAAAAGAGAGGCAGAAATCTAGCACTTAAATTGGATAAGCAATATCAAAAAGACCAACTCCTTGTGATTGTGCATCTTATTTCCTTCAGAACTTTTTGTACACTGAACATAGCACATTCTTACATGGGCACTTGGATTTACATCTATTAAAGATATGAAGTTATCCTCTTGGTGAAAAATAACTTATATATCTAGTTCTTTGTTTTATTAACAAAAATCTCACTAAAAACCAACACAGGGCAACAACGAAAGGAAAAACTCAGAGAAACAGCAGAATTCAGAGGTAACTATTATTTTTCTGCTCACACTGAGTATAATATACCTGGAAGAGTCTAATGCTTCCTGAAGTGTCAATAAGCATTAACACTTCAACAGGCTCCATAAGAAGTACTTTCAGTTTCTCCATTTTCCCATGAAGGCCAGAACTTTTAATGCCTAACTTCCTCTGGATTTCTGTCCTCTCTTCCCAGTATCTCCATTACCGCAGTAGTTGTTGCTCTCCGATTACCTAAGATCCCTCCCTCTTCATACATGGGACAACACAAGATGGGCCAGCCACACACAGTTGCATAAGTAGCTGAGTGCTTTCTGCCTGCCCCCCCTACTGGGATGATAATTTAAGTCTTCTTTCTCCACCCATCTGCATATTCTCATAGAAGTTGTGGAATGCTATGTTACATTTTTACCCCTTTTTAACAATACAGTCAAAGTTGGTCAAGAAATTCAAAGACTCACACAAACCACATGATATCATGAAATAGATCCTGCAGAATACTTGGCTTAAGAGGAAAAAAAATGAAACGTTTCCCACACAATGAAATAACTTCTTAAGGTAGACAACATTCCAGCTTCCTCTCTACCATAAATGACTATTTCCCCTAAAATGCACCAAGCTTTAGAAGGTCGTCTTTACACAGAATCATTTTAGGTTAGAATGGACCTCTTGAGATCGTCTAGTCCAACTGCCCCCAGCTCAAGCAGAGTCAGCTAGAGCAGGCTGCCCAGGACCATGTCCAGTCAGGTTTTGAGTATCTCTACAGATGGAGACTCCACAACCTTTCTGAGCAACCTGTTCCAGCGTTTGACCACTCACAGCAAAAATACATGTTCAGATGGAATTTCATGTGTTTCAATTTGTGCCCAGTGCCTCTGGTTCTGCCACTGGGCACCACTAAGAAAAGCCTGGTTCCCTCTCCTTCATTCCCTCCCATCAGGTATTTATATACATTGGTAAGATCCCCCTGAGCCTTCTCTTCTCCAGGCTGAACAGTCCCAGCCTCTCCTCATATGAGAGATGCTTCTTTTGCTATATAAATTTCTGTAATATTTTTACTCACCTCTTGGTATCTTGTAACCAGTTTCCCCTGGTTTTCTCAGATTTCTGAGAATATGATCAGAATGAATATTGATTGCCATGCCCATCAACCACCCTATAAAACCTGAAGAGAAATATTTAAAATAGTATCTTTAATACACTGAGCTGAAGTGCTTCATCAGAAAAGAAGCTACAGTCATATATCACATATTAGGCATATTATCTCAAAGCAGTAATAATGTACACTGTATACACGTGTCTGGTGACATCCCGCATAATCCCAATCCCACACTGAGCTCTTCAGTCAGCAGAGCTCACAGTAATCAATAGGTCTCTAGATAAGAGTAGTACTGTAAGTATAAAGTTTATTCTCATGTTGCTAGACTTATATAAAAGTATGCGTGTACATATATACAGATGTAATTGTATATTTCCCTAACTTCCACATAGAAAATCAAATACATAAAAATTTTAAACACCGAAAGAATCAGCCATTCTCATTCCTGTCAAAAGGACACATCTTGGTGTTGTCGTCCCCCCTTTTTTTTATACTGACAATATACCAGCATTTCCATAGCAGACTTCTTTGCAATAAAAGGAATAATAAAATTGCGAAGGAATTGTACACCATTTACTGTCCTCTTGTGTCATTTGGCAAGATGGCTTAACCAGTTATACCAGGTTTTCATAGAAACTGAGATTATTGTAGCATCCTGCACCCTTATGTCTTGTTGCCATAATTGCACGGGATAAATCAAAAGGAATTCAGGACTGAAATTCAGTATTTTCACCCTTCCATTTTGAGTCTCTGGCTACATTACCTATGCTATCTTCCTCTGAAGGCAGCATTTCTTCTTGCTAGGAGTAGACAACATTTGGGGTCTGATGGTAGATCTATTATGTTGCTTTGAATCCTCCTCCAAAGCCATTGAGTTTTATTTAAATTACCAAGTAAATGCTAGTGAAGTGCTTCTAGAACAAAGTCACTTCACACTCCAGATAAAGACAGCTTTGCCTTTTTGCGCCCATAACTTGAGTCTTTCAGATGGTTCTCTTTCAATACAGAGAAATCCAGTAGTATGACCATCAGCAAAGAGACTAAGTGAATATCCAGATGCATAAGGCCATGTGACAAGACCAGCAGGTTGTCAGAGTATACTTTACCAAGATAAGCTATAGTTTGAAGTGAAGCTACAGATGTAGGTGGACCTTGCCTCTCAAACAAGCTGTTAGATAGGCAGCTTTCTTCTCTCAATCCCTTGTGGGCTGCGTTTACCTAAAGGTCCTAGCTGTCTGCTTCCACGTGGATTAGGAGGAAATGACTGCTCTGCAGAGAAATTGAGGTTTCTGCATGAAAGCTCTTTCCATATTTACCTATGTAAATCAAAAATGTTGTTTGATTAGCTTGTTACAATCTGCTGACATTACAAGACTAGTAGCAGAATTTGGTCACGTGAACAAGCATGTTTCTTAACCTTTCGTTCATACAGCACAGTGCAGTAAGTTTCCATTAGCAATCAAGGTCTGTAGATGCCATATGCAAAGTGTCTTTTGTAGTAAAATTTTATCATAATCCTTTCAACTATATATTCAATGTAATTACACCATTATGAGATAGATTAGATCAACGTAATGAGGAGTTTACAGACCAATTCATATAATGACAACATTTGAAAACACAGGGTCAATAATTCAAATGTTGTTGAATTCTACTTTTAGGAAAACAGATCATTTTAACTTTTTCCTTCAAAACAGATGTCTATCCGAACAGAGAATATTGAACTCCCACTGCATCCAACAACAAAAATAGTTTGCCTCTCTTCACATTAGTAATTATGTATCCATTTGCTAATTGCCAGAGAAGATTGAGAAACCTTGAAAAACAAGGGATGTTATTCATGCAACTAAATAAGCAAGTCATTATCTCTATCCATACAATAATTTGAAAGGAAATTTCTTAACAAGCACACAGATTAATTGTACTTAAAGGTAAACAATATTTCTGCTAATTTACTTCAATATTAGCATGAGGAAAAATCTATACTGAAAGTCAGTTTCAGTTCTAGGAAGAATAATAAGTTTATTTCTCGGGAGAGGAAATGAGAGATCCTTTGACTTCTCTGAAATGCCACAGTAATTTTGGATAATGTTATCTGTGTATTCTGTGTTAGTATCTGTTCGTAAATTAGTATATGAACTACTAAGAACTTGTCAGATAATGCAAAGAGACTGGAGCTTGCTTTAAGAGTGCCCAATTACTCTAGAAGATTAGTTTGATTCTGTGCATTTTTTTACCCCTCCTATTTGAAAACTACCACATGTCAGAAGGAAACAATCAAATCTCTTTGTGGACAACAAGCCAATGAATGTAGGCTATTTTCACAGCATCCCTCTTCAGTTTGAAGATCCACTTTCCCCTGAAGTGCTGCATAACCACGTTCCCTGTGCCTATACTCTGTGGGCATTGTACTTCACTGTCCTCGCCCTCAGATTCTCACCATGGCTGAACCCTAGGACTGCACGCTGGGTATGCACCACGATCTGCATGACTTGGCTTCCACCTAAGGCAAACGCGAATATGTAAACAGGAAGGGAGCCACAGCGTGCTCCAGTGGATTCTCAGATCCACAGGATGCACCACATACTATAGATGACCTCACAAGACTATTAAACTCAAGAGGCTTTTTTCTTTCATCAGAATAAACCTGGAGATTAAGGATTGGGTTCATACTAGGAGAATACCTGTATAAGAAGGACAGTAACTAGGTCTCTATTGCCAAACAACCTACTGCAACAGAAGAGTATGTGCGCCTTGTTGCACCAGTGCCCTCTTCACCCTCGCCCATATAGAATCTCATGCAAAAAGACCTACTCTTGTTCTGCAGGCTATTTCACAGTGACAGTACGGTAACTGCTGTCTGGCTCACCTCCCCACTCCAGGTTTCAAGAATATGCAGTGCAAGAAGCTGTACAGAAACAGCAAAAGGCCAGCTTCTACAGCTGCGCTGAAAATGCCTGGTAGACACTTCAGGTGAACCAGTCCCTCATCTCAGATTGCGTGGTTAGTCTTTCAAGAAGGCACAAGATCATTTGAAACATCCAGATGCCTACAGATATTAGGAGAGACACTGACTAACCCACATCCCTCGGTCACAAGACCATATCCAGATATGGACAATGCCCATGCTCTCTTCCTGTCTGTTCTGTGTAGAGAGCAGAGGTGGCATGAGGTGTGCTTGGTTGCCTGACTGCCAGATAAAAAGCCTCACGCAAGAGACTAGGTGCTGATGTTCTGTCACCTGCACCTTCTGAGTTACAGGTACTGCTCTGCTTCGCAGCTGCTGCGAAGAAAAGTGTTTTGATGCACAGAAGGGTTAGCCATCAACATTAGAAGAAAGTAGTTGAATGGAGATTTAAAGGAGTAAGAAAAGACACACGGCATACTACAAAGTGTTTGATGAAGCTAAAGCAAGCAGAAGAAGGAAGGAGTTTCCAACTAGAACTGCAGACAGATTAGGAAAGAGCCCAAGAGTGAAACACACAGGTACATATGCCCCTGTTTGTAGCATTCACTGCTTCAGGGTATCATGGGTGCTCTTGGTAAGTTCACAAGCTTTTTACTGGCACACGCGCGTAAGGTACATGCTAAAAGTTTATGAAGTTGTTCCCACATTGGTTTGCAAGCTCGTGGTTTTATCAAGTGTTGTATTGCATTTGAAGCAGAACATTTCCATTTCCTCTGAAAACAGATGAGTTCACTGCTCTGAACTAAACCAACACACAGTCCGGAGAAACCATGAGGGAACCACATCAAAACTGTATTGCTGCTCCAAATCAATTACTGGTGTAGATATAAGATATTGCTTTCCCAGGATTAACTCCTAAACATCTGAAAACAGACAGTCAATCTGTATACTAAGGCTCCACAGAGAACACATCAGTTGTTTGAAACCTCTCCCACCATGATGGTTAATCAGCCTCACTTCTCCAAATTTCTGTCTTTGCTGCAAATTTATCTCATTTCAGCTCCCAACTACTAAACCTTGTTTGGCTGCTACTTGTGGACACTCTCCCATTTCTCTTCCACATGTAACTTCATAAGGACTGAAGAAATATCTTGCTAGCCCTCAGCAAATATGCTTTCTTGCTATTGTTATTTTCTAGTCTTCTACTCAATTATATTTTAGTCATTTTAAACAGAAGCTTAAAGACACTGCCAGATGTTTCTGAAGAACTAGAACATAATAGTCCAGTTGTTCAGAGAGTATCCAGTGTACAATACAGCACTTCTGCATTTGAGCTGACCAAAGCTACAAGCATAAACTGCAGATATTTGGAGGTACCTATCTGGGATGAATACCAAATAGCAATTGTAAATTTCCACTATGTTCCAATTATGTTGATGTGCACAACAAAACAAAAACAAAAAAGCCCAAAAGATATTCTAGTTACGGGAATAAAAGAAACAAGAAGTCTTAGGTTTGGCTGTTTCATAGCCATGCCAAACTTTAAAGATTTATTGTCATAACAGTCTCAAAAAAGCCAGCAAGTGACACTATTAAAATAGTTGCTACGTACACCAGGAATCTTCACTTTCTTAGTTTTCAGGATAACTTTTTTATAGCAATATTTTGACTTACAATAGTCATGAAAGCAACACTTTGCTTATGATTCACAGTACTGGAAATAAATACATATAAGCAGATATTCTAAACTGGTATTTGAAGAAAAAACCCACCAAAATAAAAAAAACAAACCCAAGCCAAACTAATTCATGCACAGAAGTATGATTGAATGCAGATGAACCTAACTATTATCATTTATACATTCACATCTTTCAGAAATCCTTGAAACTCAAAAAACCCAAGGAAACCTGAGCAACAGTCTTAATACCTTAATTTTTTTAAGATCTTTCAGTAAGGAAGAACTGATTTATGGCTCCTGAACTCATGATTTCTTTACAGCACTGTATTGAGATATCTTTCAATTAAGGCACTAAACTAGGGCACTGGAAACAAAGTCTGCATTGCCTCAGAGTCTTCAACAGTCTTGATCAACAGGTATTTTAATCAGTTTTTTGTTGGATCCAAGTTTAAGACAACTGGAATTGCAAAAGTACCAGGAGAATTTCAAGTATATCCAAGTGCCTAGCGCCCACTGAAGTCATTCCCTTGTACCTCAATTTCTCCATTTTTAGAGCACAAGCAGTACTGCCTCCTAATCTTGGCAAGAGAATATATTTTGATTTAAATATCTTCAATCATATAGTCATGACAGCATTTAGCACAGTGGTCCTCTATTGTCATCCGCAATAACACTGCAATAAAGAAAAACTTATTACTCTTGCTGTACAAGGCTTGAGAAATCTGGGAGAAACACTAACTTGCTCTGGCTTCAGAACAAGAACAACAGTACTGGGTCAGATCGAGGATCCACACTGCCCAGTATTCTGCCTTTGACTGACAAGGCAAAATATTCTGGTTTATCAAAAACATCTTTCTGTAAATTTTTCCTTGGAAAATGATACTATGTTTTTGACAGTAGGCAAAAGTAGATGCCTAGGAAACAAAAAAATAGGGCAATGACAATACTTTGTCACTAAACATCTTAGCCTTTTAATCATATGCATGGCTCCAGGTATAACTGTAACCCCAGTTACTCCAAGTAACCCCACTTCCTGAGAGGAGCGAATGATCAACCCCTCCACCCCCTTCCTTGTGGGCCAGTTTTGTTCTTTGACAAAGCCCACTCTCATTCCGAGGGTGGGTGGGTCGGTGCACGTGTGTGCATACCGCATGTGTGTGCACACGTGTAAATATCCTAACACCAAGGACTTTCGGCATTAGAAGTGGTATCTTGGTATTTAGCAGCTACCCTTACTGGATTTTTTACTCCATGAATTTGTTCACTTCTGTTTGACCGCGTACAAACCTTTAGTGCCTACGACATCAAGAAACGAGGGATTTCAGTTTAATCTACATGTTATGTGGAAGACCTGCTTTGTCTGTTCTAAACCTGTATGCTGCTGGTTCCATTTAAGGCCTCAAGTTCCTACATTGAAAAAAATACATGACCTATTTACTTCGGTGTTAAAGAATAAAGATGACAGTAAGCTCATCAAGCACTGACATCGTGGGAAGAAGTGTCAGTTCACAGTTCTACAATAAAAAAGGTTAAAAGGCTTCTAGCTACAGCAAACAAGACAACCATGAGAAAAGTTATAAACTGGGATTGAAGATACTATAAAATTATAATAAAAAATAAAAAGCTGTGAAGACAAGGAAAACTACACCTAAAGTTCTCATAACATGTTTTAACTCACCTGTAATGAAACATGGATCTTTTAACCATCCTGAAGGGTATTTTGCATAGTTGCTTAAGCTTCGGCCTTGCAAGTATCCATTGTAAACACAGAACAGAAGCGCTAGCACAAAAGTGAAAAATGGTGTTGGTTTTCCTTCCCTGATCAGAAGAGGAAATATGAGTGCCCTATAGCGAACAAGGAAACAAATTGTTGCATTATCAAACAGAAAAGACACTTTTGATGTCCAAAACTGCAATCCATAGTCCATATTATCCTGCTTTTCACATTCTCAGCAGTCTTTGATCCCAGTTCAGAAGGACAGTTACACTTGCTTTAACACCTAAACATTAATTCTGTTGCCTAATCAGAATTACAAGATCAGTCCTCTCTCCCTTTCTAACAGAATTTTTGAATTTTGTATCCAAGGCAATTACTTTGACAGAGCAGTAAAGGCAACTGATGTTGAACACAGCGTATTTTTGTCCTCCTTTGTTCCTAAATCCTCAGCGGTATCATCAAGCCTTCCGAAACAAGCCAGGTCTCACAATCCCTACACCAAACCCACCAGCACTTCCAGGGGGGAAGTCAATCCCCTTGAAATTAACCTAATTGAGCTCAGTTTCCTCCTTGCCCCAAAAGTCACTTAAAAACACTAATTGCTTTGCCTTGACAATCTTGGTCTACCCTATGACACCTGTTAAAGACATGACAAATCCACAACTGCCACCCCATTTGGGAAAGGAATCTTGATTACTTTTCCCAAGGGATTACGTGGGCAAACAAACACGCTCCAAACAAGAAAAGCAGGTGAATGTTTCTGTGCTCTGCCCCATGTAACTAGCCAACTCCCTATCACCTATCGATTTAATTACAATGTGTAATGATACAGGAGCAGGATTATTGAAGCCTGAGTGTTCTTCACGTGTTTCCTAGCTACCCGGGGGAATCACTGCTTCAAAGGAGCCTTTCCAGAGGATGCAAAACCATAACGGCTTTCAAGAAAGCGTAACAAATTCATTAGTATGGTTATTTAAAGCCAGTTACATTACAACAAATGGAACTGGATAACAGAGGTCTCTTCCAGTCTACGTTCACCTACAGAACAGTCCCTCAGCCCAGCAATAGCAATAAACAACTGGAAAAAAGAAACTGTGGTACCGCTCAGCTTTCTGTACAAACCCTTGCCTTGCATTTCTAGCTTTTCCCAGACATCGAGGATGAAGATACTATAAAATTATAATAAAAAATAAAAAGCTGTGAAGACAAGGAAAACTACACCTAAAGTTCTCATAACATGTTTTAACTCACCTGTAATGAAACATGGATCTTTTAACCATCCTGAAGGGTATTTTGCATAGTTGCTTAAGCTTCGGCCTTGCAAGTATCCATTGTAAACACAGAACAGAAGCGCTAGCACAAAAGTGAAAAATGGTGTTGGTTTTCCTTCCCTGATCAGAAGAGGAAATATGAGTGCCCTATAGCGAACAAGGAAACAAATTGTTGCATTATCAAACAGAAAAGACACTTTTGATGTCCAAAACTGCAATCCATAGTCCATATTATCCTGCTTTTCACATTCTCAGCAGTCTTTGATCCCAGTTCAGAAGGACAGTTACACTTGCTTTAACACCTAAACATTAATTCTGTTGCCTAATCAGAATTACAAGATCAGTCCTCTCTCCCTTTCTAACAGAATTTTTGAATTTTGTATCCAAGGCAATTACTTTGACAGAGCAGTAAAGGCAACTGATGTTGAACACAGCGTATTTTTGTCCTCCTTTGTTCCTAAATCCTCAGCGGTATCATCAAGCCTTCCGAAACAAGCCAGGTCTCACAATCCCTACACCAAACCCACCAGCACTTCCAGGGGGGAAGTCAATCCCCTTGAAATTAACCTAATTGAGCTCAGTTTCCTCCTTGCCCCAAAAGTCACTTAAAAACACTAATTGCTTTGCCTTGACAATCTTGGTCTACCCTATGACACCTGTTAAAGACATGACAAATCCACAACTGCCACCCCATTTGGGAAAGGAATCTTGATTACTTTTCCCAAGGGATTACGTGGGCAAACAAACACGCTCCAAACAAGAAAAGCAGGTGAATGTTTCTGTGCTATCACCTATCGATTTAATTACAATGTGTAATGATACAGGAGCAGGATTATTGAAGCCTGAGTGTTCTTCACGTGTTTCCTAGCTACCCGGGGGAATCACTGCTTCAAAGGAGCCTTTCCAGAGGATGCAAAACCATAACGGCTTTCAAGAAAGCGTAACAAATTCATTAGTATGGTTATTTAAAGCCAGTTACATTACAACAAATGGAACTGGATAACAGAGGTCTCTTCCAGTCTACGTTCACCTACAGAACAGTCCCTCAGCCCAGCAATAGCAATAAACAACTGGAAGAAAGAAACTGCGGTACCGCTCAGCTTTCCGTACAAACCCTTGCCTTGCATTTCTAGCTTTTCCCAGACATCGAGGATGAGTTAAGATCCCATGCCAAAGCTAACCTCTTTACTCTTAAGAATGGAAAAAGAGGGAGTAAAGACACACTCCTGGGTTTGCAAAGCCAGTCAGCCACCGGGCCAACCATACGCTGCATCCCCCTCGACCGCGAGGGCATGGAATGCTTTTGGGTCAAAAGCAACAGCCTCTTGCGATAAGCACTGGCAAACAGCCACACAGCCGGCTTAAAATCAGCCTGACAAATCTCTCTCTGCTGTATTAGTATGGTGGCAAAGTTACTTGTGGAGCGTTACCAGTAACTATTGTCAATGACTTGAAGGGAACAGCAAAATCCTACCTGAGCTCCAGCTAAGCTGCCTTCTCCCGACCACTTACACGGAACAACCAAATACCATTGACTACATGGCAGCACGGGGCACTCGGCCTCAGCTTTGCCGCATTTTAATGAATCATTGAATATCCTGAGCTGGAAGGGACCCACAAGGATCATCGAGTCCAACTCCTGAAAGGAACGCTACCTCAAAAGATATAATTGGAAAATAGCTACTGTTTCACAGTATTAAAATCACATTATATCAGCATCCGGAGCTGAACTTCCCCTGTTGGAACACTGTCCTTAAGACCACCCGGTCAAGTCATTGCTTAAACGGGGGTCATCACAAGAGCTACAGCTATCGCGTACAGCTGACACGGCACACTGAGGGAGCACCCAACGCTCCGTTTTTATGCCATTTCCAAAAGGCGCCGTAGCACTCCACCCCACACCACACTGCAGCAAAACAAAGCAGGAAGCACCGCACCGCCACAATCACTGGCTCAGCTCATGTAAAAGCATAGAATAACTTAATGGAAAGCAGCAGCAAATACTGCAGAGATTATTAGAGCGAATAATTACAGTTACCGAACAGCAGAACCTCTATCCCCGCAGCCGGATAACAGCGGTCAGGCGCTTCTATCAAGATTGACCCCGAACTGCCACAGACCTGCACCCCTCCTGCCAT
>NW_008824551.1:1664645-1718869 GCF_000699105.1 Pygoscelis adeliae
GATCCGGTCGCTTCTGCGGGTCTCTCTCCCTTGCAGTCACGCCAAAGAGATTCTCCACTGCTTGAAGGAAAAGTACTTCAAAGAGCTGCAGAACCTAGAGGTAGATGGCCAAAAAGTCGAAATGCCGCAGTCCCTGAGCTGGTAAGCGAGCTGGAAGGGAAATAAGGCGCCCTGCATATTCCCGACATCGAGCCGGACGAATTGGTTGGTTTCTTTCTTTTGCCTCTGCCCTTTTTCCGTCTCTTTTCCCCCAGGTATCCAGAGGAGTTAGCCTGGCACACTAACTTGAGTAGAAAAATCTTACGCAAGTCACCGCAGCTGGAAAAGTTTCATCAGTTTCTGGTTAGCGAGACAGAATGTGTAAGTTTTAGATTGATCTTGACTCCCCCCCCCGAGTAGTGTTTTATTTAAATGCATTATGAGAAATTGAGACTGCAGCTTTTCTCTCAGAAGTTGAGTAGCTCAGAAGAATCTGGATTTTATGTTGCTGTTGACGGTGACTCTGTCATCCCATGATTCTGGCACATAACCGCAGTTACAAATTTTTCTCCTAAACTAATTGCAATTTTTTGTTGTTTGAGAATGTGAAAATGAGTCCCTGTAAAATAATTAGTTGCTGTTAGAAAACAGATGTTTGAGTCTGGTAAAAAGCGCGTGTGTTTACATACCAAGACTTACCTTCAGCGATGGGTGGTTCTTACTTGGTTGAAGCCAGTTTCTCATCTCTTGAGCAGAAACTACATCCGTAGAATGAATGAAGTTGGAGTAAATATGCAATTATCAGAAATTTCAATTGGGTGAAATACTGTGATTTTGTTTGTTAAATGCTAACAAAATTTAATCCTAAGTTTATAAGAGCGTGTCTTCAATTCTTTTGTCATTTTACTACATAGATATTTAAAAAAATTATTGCAAAAGAAATGCATTCTTTTGAAATGGAATAAAAAGGAGTTTGTTCTGGTTTTGTTTTTTCCTTTCAAGGGAAATATCAGTCGTCAGGAGGCTGTTAGTATGATCCCACCTCTGCTGCTTAACGTTAACCCTCATCATAAGGTAACTCTAGAATATACTGTGTACTAGAGTTTTTTCCTGGAAGATAGTTTGATTAAACTGCAAATTACAACAGCGGTTGATTAAACTACAAATTACAACAGCAGTATCAATGCTGATACGCGATTCTGTTTTGTGTTGGCATGTTTTATGCTTTCTGCATGTAAACCACAGCAATCAACTCATGTTCAGATCACAAACAGACTGTCAGGGGAACATCTGCTTTTTCAGCTTTATGTAATACCCTGTAAAAAACCACTTAGTTTTTAGGTAGTTACATAATCATACTTTCAAAGTGTAAATGTATTTAACTGCATCTAAGTTATATATTCATGTTTCAACCCCCTTTTAGAGTGAGATGACTGTTTTTAACTTCCTGCTATACATCACACTGTGAACAGATGTAGTTTTCCAGACCCAAACGATAATGTTTCTTTACCAGGTAGTTTTCACCCCTCTGTGCCTTTTGAAGAAGTTGCAAACTTCTCCTCTATAAATCTGTTGAGACAAAACAATTTGGGTGAGCTGAAACACGCTGTTGACGGTGCCGAATGAGTATAGATTGCTAACTTTAACTGAGGTGTCTAAGGAATGCCCGTGATACTTTCTAATGGCAGATGGGGGTATCTGGCAGCAAACTTCCTGTTCTAACCTTAGTGATGTTTTCATATGCTGCGTTTGTTTGCAGAATGAATCTGTCAGGTGGCCTTATTCCCTTAATCTGTTAAGTTAATGAGCTAGTTAGAAGCGCCTTGCTATCTCAAGCAACCACGTTGTGCACCTCTTTCTTAAATTTTTCATGACGTATCTTGAAAGTTTTTCACACTTCTGACCTATATGTTTTAGAGACTCATTCATACGTCTTTGTTTTTATATTAACATTAATTACTTAGCACACATAACTTTTCAGTTTTCTTTCTCCTACTCCTACTCCAACCCAACGTATGACACAAGGCTGATGGCTATGTTATGTGAGGCAAGGTCTTCCCACCTCTCTTAAATGAGTAATGAATTGGGTGATAGATCCAGTCCTAATGTGTCACAGGTGCATTTTGAGTTTTGTCTAGAGTTGAACAGGTAGTGAATGTGTTTGACTTAATGTAAAACACAAATTGTGAGAATAGTTTTGCACACACCTTACCTATATTGCATATACTAAGATAGCAGTATACGTTTTTCGCATTGAATGTTTAACTTCGGTGACTATATTTCAACAAGTGCTTTCTAGAAATGCCTGTAAGATTTCACAAATTTCCTCATAAATCAGACTCAGAATAGATTCTTTATACAGCAAATAGCTGCTGTAACAATGCCTTGGCTGTTGTAATTTAGGACTTTTTATGGTTCTTAGTGCCTTATTTTGTGAGCTGCTTGTTATGACCAGAATTGCAGGTTATTTTTCATGCTTAACCAGCATGTTCTGCACACCAGGTCTTACATGCTGATTCCTATCTTACACAAAGATCAGCTTGATAATTGTCAAACCTCTCTGTAGTTGTGTTCATTTTTAATCTACTTTTCGCAATTCAGTTTTCCCTAAACATCAATTTGCTGGACAATTTTAGAGCATGTTTAGGCTTGCTTATTCTTCATTATCTTTTGCATTATCTACAAGAGTAAGTAGAAACCGGTAGCATCACAGATGTTACTTTAAACAGCAGATATGATGCTCTCTTACTGAGTATGTCTCATGATGCATTAACACTGCTGCCTGGCAGCGCTTATCACATGCTCTCTGGAACTGTCAGTAAATGCTCTTTGCATTTCTCTGGGCTCTGTCTTCCGGTTTAGTCTTGTTCATGCCAGGGCTTGCATGAGGATCTGAGCAGATCTGTCCCCATCTTTTATCCTGTTGCACGATTTCAGCTAACTTTTACTGGAGCTAAAGGTCCAGAAGATAGATAGAGTCATATGGTTCTGAAAATCTGTAACTAGGCAAGAGGAAAGACTCTAAGCTTCCTTACTTACGGAAACACTGTTAGCTGTCAAATGGTTTGCTGTGAAAGTGACTCTATGAATGACTCGATCACAAGCCAAGTTTGTGATGAACCAGGAGGGAGAAGGATGCTAGAAATCAGGTGTTGGTGTCTGTGCTGTTCTGTTCTGCTGCCCGATGACAGTACTTCTTCCAGGATATAGAAACAGGCAGTTTACGCTGCCCTGATTTTTTGCATTAAAATGCAAATGTGTGAGGAGGGATAGCAGTCCATTTTTATGAAATCTACATAATCAACTGTGTTGGATAGTCTCTGATTAATTTAATGATAGTTAAAGAAAAGTACAGCTTGCTCTTGAATGTAATTTTCCCCTTATTGTCTGTGTGTACATGTAAAGTTCCAGTTAACTTCAGTCGGAATTGCTTGTGAGCTGATAAAAGGATCATATCCCCATATCTATATTCAATAGATTTCTCTTTCAAATTTTTCTCAGCTGATGTATTTGTTCCCTACAAACCAAAGTCCTTGTTATATTTTAGACCCTCAGAGAGATAGCTGCATTCCATGATGCATACAAAGAACAGAACTGTACTTTGTGTTTTTGCAAATTGGTGTTCTGAACAATCGTAATTCTGCAATTGTATGCAAAAAAAATAAATTTAAACAAGAACACACAGTAAATTTTTCAAATACTTAAAAAAATATAAGGTAGGACTTTTTTTAACTTTCTGGTGTTTGTAGATTCTAGATATGTGTGCTGCACCTGGATCTAAGACTGCACAACTCATCGAAATGTTGCATGCAGACATGAATGTTTCTTTTCCCAGTAAGTCTGGAAAAACTACCAAAAACTTTTGTGACTTTGAATTTCCTCTTTTTCTTATAGAAGATTACTTTTAATATCACAGATAAGTAACTGCATTTAACTATATATTGAATTCCCAAAGTAGTTGAGTTATATCAGATGGGAAGTACCCCACCTTTTCCTGGAAACTTTGTGGGCTTCCTTGGCTTGAAGGAGAGAGATGGATTATAAATCTTCGCATTTCAGACTACAGTAGGTGTCATTAGAGCTTAATTTTAGATGGTGGCCCATGAGCCCTTGTGTTTCAGTGGTATCGTGCAAACACTGGATTAAGCTGCTTTAGCCTTAGAATGGTCATGATACTTATCTTTTTTTTAAGCTTCAGAATCTTTACTTTCAGTTAGATGCTCGTAGAAAATACTGTCCATAAAAATTCTGAAGTTGGGGGGAGTGGATTCTTTCTGTGTTCTGCTGAAAAACTGCTGATGTACAGAGATCGTCTTTGGTGGCAGTGGAGGTTTTCTCTTTTACAAGGGTTTTACTTTGAGAGTGAAAAGTTGAAGGGCCCTTGGTCGTGTCTTATTTCCGCTGCATGCAAGCTAGAACTCTTGAGACTATATTTGACACATCAGTTAAACCTCAACATACTTTATGTTATTTTATGTTCAGCAAGGGGTCCTCTATTCATAAGTAGTCTTTTAAGTAAAAATCTCTCGTGAAAGATTTACACAACTTTGAAGATAAGGCAATAAACTATGTAAAATTATTTAGCTGTTGAATAGTAAAGCATCTTCCCACTATTTTGTGTTCCCAGAGGGTTTTGTAATTGCTAATGATGTCGACAACAAGCGCTGCTATTTGCTGGTTCATCAGGCTAAGAGATTAAACAGTCCATGCATCATGGTGGTAAACCACGATGCCTCCAGCATTCCTAATCTACAAATAGATGTTGATGGAAGAAAAGAGGTCCTCTTCTATGACAGGATTTTGTGTGACGTCCCCTGCAGGTATTTTGCATGTAATCTTCAGTACACAGATTTTACTGCGCTAAGTGCAGTGCTAGAAGTTTTGTGTTACTGAGTTACGCTTTTTGAGTTGCTTAGTGAGTTACGATTTATAGTAACTTCCAAAACAGATGAATGCCTTAATGTGTTAGGTAAGGGGATACCAAATCAAGGTGAACTTTTTTCATTCCAACTGGTACTTAAATTTGGTCAGCTGAAGGGCTTCAAATTTTGAACTTACATTCAGGATACTGAAATACAAAGATAGTGTAGAAACAAACAGTACAGCATAGGAGAACTAGTTAACGTGGGAGAGGGACTGTTAATTTTTTGCTGCTGTAAATGACTTGGATATGAAATGAGTTTTACCCACAAATAATACAAATCTGGTCAACCTCTGTTACAGTGGAGATGGAACCATGAGGAAAAACATTGATGTATGGAAGAAGTGGACAACACAAAACAGTTTGCAGCTCCATGGGTAAAAATGCTTATTACACATCTGCACTTCTTTCATTTCTCTCTCCTCCTTTTCCCATATCTTCAACATCTGCATGCATTCACATGTTAATGTATGACAAAGCAGAGACTAAGAAGAACCGCTTTTCTCTCAAATCAAGAGCTTGTGTGCTATTCAGAGAAAGTGTAGTGTTTCAGATGTGAGGTCAACCTCCAGTGGAGTGTGTGAATATAAATTTCTTGTATTCTTACGAATATCTGACATATTAATATTCATTGAATTAATTTAGACAAGGTAGCTAATAAAACAGGGAACAAATAATTTCCTTGGGATTCTTAGCATTTAGGCAGGTAAAATACTGTTGGAAAATACAGAAACTTGCAAAATTTAATAGTAATGTTTTAACGTCTTTAGAATGTTAGAGATCATACATAAATGGTTTCAGTTACCTGAGATTGATTTATGTTAACTGATGGTGAATGAGTACTTAGCCTAGTGCAGGTGTATGGTAAAAAGCAGTAATTTAAACACAGATGAAAAAGCTTGGAATGTTTTACTGTGCATTTGTAACAAGCTGGGAATGCGGTCAGTTACTGTGACTCAGCTGGCCTGTGGTAAATTGCTGCTTGATAACTCATTGTAAGTATGCAGGTGAGATATAAGCTGGTGATCCAGCTCAGTGCTGCTTTTCTCAGAAGGCCAGTGCAAGCTAAGCTGTGTTGTCCATAATATTTGTAATAGTCAGATTGCTGCTCATTTTAACTCTAGATTTTGGAGAAGAAGAGTAAGGTTTTGGGGAGCTATTTTTCTAGTGTTGAGTATTTTATAATAAGCTTGATGGGACACTAGAAAGAACAAAATACAGAATGTTATGTTAAAAGTTATCATGCAGTAGTGTTAATGTTTGACCTAATTGCTGTTTTAATAGGTGTAATTGTGTGTGTTAGCAGTGTAGACTGCACTAAGCTGCCTTAGTTTAAATCTGACTTTAATTTGTATACTGGTGACAGCTGTGGAACTCAGTACGTGCTGACTTAGTCCATGGAGAGTTATGTGTCTGCAATATAGCTTCACCTGTAAGAAATTTGTTGGCAAATCTTTCTGATTCCTGAATGATACCTGGCTAGACCAAGAGTGTTCTGTTAGATTGCAGTTAAGAATTGCAACCCGTGGTGTTGAGCAGCTGGCAGAAGGTGGGAGAATGGTATATTCTACGTGTTCATTGAATCCTATCGAAAATGAGGCCGTGATCGCATCTCTGCTGGAAAAGAGTCAAGGTGAGAATGCGTGCTTGGACGGAGTAGGGAAATCTTTTTTTCTCAGCCCAAAAAAGGATATGTGTATGATAGTACTAGTAATAAGCTTAGTCTAGGTAACGTGCTCCTAGCATGCAAAACTGCAGTAATTTTTTGGTACTGGTAGGATTTCATTGGTGTTGATATGAGCAGCCTTCTTAAATGGGCCTAAATCAGGTGCAAATATAAAACCCGCAGAAGTTCTGTTGATGATACACAAAAGACTTCTACAGATCAATGGAATTCAGTCTGTGTTACCTGGCTTCTGGTAACTGATTCCACTGGTTGGAGTCCCTGTCTGACATTCATATTTCCTTTGGAAAACACAGCGTGGGACATTACTGCTGTGCACCATAGGAGTAAAAAGCCCAGAGTGTACTTAAGCAGTTAGAAGAATGTTATTGTGTGCCAGTAGGTGGGAGTCACTGATACCTTTGGCATCCTTTGACCCACGTTTTGACATGCTTGGAATTTTAATGTCTTTAAGCTCATGGGTTTTTTTACACTTTTGACTTGCATATGAAGGCCTGCATAAGTTGCTGTTAAGTCTCCATCATCTGAAGTAAACGAGGTGGAAAAACTGAGATGAGCTGGAAAGCTCCACTGCAGCAGTTTATGATAGGAGAGCTTAGTAGCCCAAATTTCTGGTCTTGAGCTGATGGACACTGTTTTTTTTCTGAGTCAGTAACCTGAAGTTTGGTGACATCTAATTGAATTTTGCATGAAAAGTTCCACAGAGTTTAAGTTAAGCCTTGTACAGAGCAGAAGCAGCTGTATTACTCCTGGAGCGGAGCTGGTTCTGGAAGTAGAATAGCCTGTTTTGTGTAATGTTTTCTTTGTGCCAGTCAGTATTCTGGCCCCAATTTATGCATGAAATTTTATTGTCTCCCAAACAGCAGTTTAGCTAAAATGCCTGTAGATAATTAGGAATTGACTATTTAATTTCCACTCAAAGGACATTTTTATTTAGAGGTAGTTTTTTTGGCAGACTAAGTGAAAAAACAACATAGACTTGTTTCCAGTAAATTATGGTATGCTTGATTTATTGAAGGCTGTAGCGCGCCAGAATTAAGTTTAACAATGACAAGATTGGAAGGCAGTAAGGACTAGTTTGGATAGGAGCATGAAGCAGTATGGATGTTGATGGAGGCCAACAATTGCAGTATTTGGGGCAAATGCAGTACTTGGAACTAAGGATCTTGACTGCAGTATTTGGCTATGGCATTTGGATCTTGTGCCCAGTGGGTGTATTTTGAGGCTTACTTGGAGGCTATGTGTCCCAGCCAGCAGTGGTTATCCTTGGGGCTTGGACGTAGGTATAGCTAAAGAAGGGCGAGGTAGTGGGGTGGTCTGCAAGGGGCATTGGACCTTAAGGATTTGCTCAGGTCAGTCTAGAAGGTTTGTTGGTTCTTCGATCTTAAGTTAGATCCTAGCACTGTGTTATACTGCTACCTGTGGAGCAGATCAGAGATTGCTTTCTCCTTGGGGCTGAAGGAATAAGGAAGAGGCACTTTTGTACCATGTTTCTCTGCTGGGAATTGTAGTACTTCTGACAGACCATTTTAGTCTTGAGGCATCGGTTGAAGTCATGCTGTAGGTAGGCAGGAATATTCAAAGGACGGACGCAAACATCAAGTTTAATCAGATTTGAAATGTCATTTTGTAATTTGTCTATGGATTCACGTATCACTTTTTCATTTATTTAAAAGACTTGCTTAAACTGTCACTGTAAGAGTAAATGGTTAGTCATGTAGAACAGGTCGATAAATTGTGTGCAACGTGAGGAAAAGCCTACCTAATTGTTAAATAACTAAGTATTCAGAATCGCAAAAAAGAAATTTTAAGGTGGTTATTCTCTAGAGGGATCACCTATTTAAACAGTAAGTTTTTATATCATTCCTTCTGGACTTGGGGCAGTTTGAAGTTTTTATTCAGTAGATTAAATTATACTCTGTTACTGTTTCTTGTAGTAATCTGACATATTTTAGGCAAATAGCCTTTTGTCCTGTTAGGTTGATAGTATTTACCTTCCTGTTAAACAGTTTGGAATTTTCCTTTCCATTTAAAAAATAATAAATTCTTTTTCCTCTCACACTGGAATATATTAAGATTGTAAGTCCATAAAATCAGAATATATCAAGCATTTTAAAAGGCTTAGTCATTCCAAATGAGTACTTCTCTGAGAAATACTTAATCAGTGTAGTAAATCCAAATACTAAGTAAGTGAGAATAAAAACTTCTATGACTGCATTGCCTGGAATGCAATGCAGTTTAACAATACAGGTTGTAGAGTATTACTGTATGCAGCTGCTACAAAAAGTATCTAACCATTATATTTTGGTTAATTTATAGGTTTCAAATTTCTGTAGTTATTATGAACAGTTCTTACCATCCTTCTTATAATTTACACAGTAGTAATTGTATAACATTTTGTTCCTTGAAAGGTTTAAAAAGCAATGGTCTTTAAATAAGCTTGAAGGAAAACTATTTTTTTAAAAGTGAATTAGGAGCACAACTCTCAAATTCTGTTTTCAAGAATATTTATATTCTTGGGGTTTCAGGTGCCTTAGAACTTGCTGATGTCTCTTCTGAGTTGCCAGGTTTGAAGAGGATGCCAGGAATTACAAAATGGAAGGTACTTACCTGATATTTCTGTGACGTTCTTGGTCTATCGTAGAGTGTTAAATTAAGGAAATTTTGAAGTGTAAAATTTCAAAACATTAGATTGAGCTGAAGTAACAGTAGTGATTTGCTGTTTAGAGTTGTAGACAATATAGCGTTGTAGGGAAGAGGGCTAAAAATCTTTCTGATAGTAAGTTCTTGCCTCTGCTCTCCTCTTTTTCCTTTAGCTTTCTTTGCTCTATCTCCTATACTTTCTTAGTATAATTCCCTTTTCTATTGAATGCAGCATGTGGCCTGTAGATGGCAGCATAATTTCAGCCACTTTTTAAGTCATCCCTCCTCCGTCTTTACGGTCTGTAAGTGTTAGATTCTACGGTTCTTTAGCTGGTCCATTTGAATCATTTGGAAGTAAAAGCTGTTAAACCCTTTCTGGAAATAAGCTATAAGAACTGCAGTTATGTGAGTAATCCTAGAATATTAATAGAATCCTGTATTTTGTTCCAGACCTTACATGATTTCAATTCTGGAAACAGACTGGTAGGGAGGGACAAAAAACCCCGAAGCTTCTTCAGCTTCCTGTTAGGAGTATAATCAAGAAGAGTAGAAGGCCATCCTGGTAGTAGGGAAAGAAGCTCTGATTAAATTTTAATTATGAGCGTGTGCCTTTGCAACACCATTGATTGTTCTGTCTTCTCTCACCGTCTCACTAGTCTCTTGCAATGGTACAGTCTGCAGGTTTGTGCCTGTGTGTAGGCTAATGAACAGCATGCACAGAATAAAGATTTACTTATGTTCTGTAATTGGAAATCCAGCTTAGAAACTGGCTGATTTCTTTCTTCTTACAGTTCCAAAAGTTTAAATTGTATGCTTGTACCTGAAGGATAAATGTAAAATGCATGATTGTGGCTTTATAATCTTAATTTTACTTTTTTTTGTACTGTATAAGGCTATAAAATGTATACATAAAGATCACTAAGAGTATTTACAACATTGTACATATTCCCTGTAACACTTATTTCTGTGTTTGCGGTTGAAATATAAATCTCCCTAATGGGTATTTTAAAAAGTAGGCTAAGAAAATCTGTTGAAAGTTTGCACAAGATTTTCTTCAGCCCTTATTTGCTACTACTGTATTTTTTCAAGCTTCGTTGACTAGCTCGTCATTGAATGCATTTGCTTGCTTTGGTGCTGTTTTTACTTGGTGTGGTCTTTTGTTTCCTGGTGAAACATCTGTTTAATGGGAGCTCTGTGACTTAGTGATTACATTGAATATTCCTGAGCATCAGTTGACTGTAAATCTCTGGAAACAGCAAAATAAAAATAAGGTTTTGTTCAAGGGACACTTAGGTGCTTGGAAGTAGCATTCAGTACTCTTTCCTTAAACCAGATGATGAGGGAACTCAAATGAGTTATTTCAGAATCTAGAAGGAAGAGACCTTTTTAACTTCAGATGTGTTAATATACTTCTACAACGCTTTTAGTCTTCATTCTACCCCAAGAGGCTAGCAAAATGTGCAATAGAGAGGACTTCAGCATGTTCTTTGATGTGTCATTCCAGCAGTTACATTGTGTGGTTAGACTGGTAAACTAAAACTGAACAGAGCAGGGCTGTTAGGCAGTTATTCAGTACATCCAAAATAGTTCTAGACTTGTTTGTCCTTCCAGTTATTTATCAGTCCCGTTGTTTGTTTCTCTCAAGCTGAACTCATGACTTCCAAACAAGAGCAGTTCAGAATTGCAGTCTATCTTGTCTCCATTGAGCAATATGACATGTAGCAGATTTGGACTTGAAATACTAATTCTGGAAGTACAGTCATTTCTATTTCAGGAACACGCAAAGGCACAATAATTTAGGCGTGATCTGATCGGTGGCTGAAAAATGCCAGACTTAATGACGCTGAAATCTGTGTTCTAACGTTCTTAGTGAAATTGTAATTTATATAAATCTTACATTTCAGCTTCCAGTAGAACACTTAATTAAACCTTCAAGACAATCACAGTGAGATGTATGAAAACACTTCATCGTACTTGCCAGTCCTGAAGTCACCATCGCTGTGACTTCTCTATTTTGTTGCCTTAACAACAAAAACGGGCCTTCATTTCAGTCATTAATTTTACGCATTTGCCCCACACATTGCTGGATGTGACCTTTCTTACAGCCCTAGCTTCCAGTACAGAACCAGGCATCTACAGTTCTGAGGTCAAATTTTCCCTGTTTTTTTTTTTCCCCACTTAGATATTCTTGCTTAAAGAGCATTCAAAATGCCTTGCTACAAGAGTTGTGTCTCTAACTTTCTGCTTGTATCTTAAGCGTCCTTCAAAAGCTTTGACCCTTAGATGGAATGAGGTGATGTTATGTCCACAGAGTATCTTAGAGGGGATTTATAAACGTGTTCCGAGTCCTGGATAAAGATACAGACACTAGAAAATCATGGGGATATGGTTCTTCGGTAACTTTCCTTGAAAACATCTCTATCTGTGATCTATGTAGGGACATGTCATGGGGCTGTATGCTTACCAAGCTGTTGTGTTGCTGTCTTGCATCTTTCTTACAAAATGAAATTGGGATTCCTCGTTCCTAATCTCTACTAGACTGCAGCAGCCCTCTTCCTTTGTATACTGCTTGGAAGCTGCTTATAGCAGAATGTCTTACAGCCAGTCTCATGGAGAAAAGAAATAATGTATCCTAAATCTGATGGCTTACTGATTTTCTTGTATATTCCACCTCTGTCCTTCCTTTGGATTTTGGTGTTCTATATGTTCTGGAAGGTTAACGGAGATCACTGCAGTTGATTCTGCACCAGTCTTTACTTGACTGCACACTTCTTGAAGCATAAAAAGTGGAGCAAAGAGGTACAGCTGCAAGAATCTCTTGCTCTTAAGTGCACACATAAAATGCACATGGGAACAATACATTTTAAAGAACTTAATTTACTATACCAGGAAGGAACTTCTCTTTTTGGCATCTTAATCCTGGTTTGAAAGTATTTTAATTAAAACTTGAAAAATGGTGACGCATATTCTTCACAGTATTTATATTTACTCCTTTGAAGGTAATGCTGAAAGATGGACAGTGGTTTGAAGAGTGGAAGGATGTGCCTTCAAACAGACAAACGCAAATACGTCCCACTATGTTTCCAGTAAAAGATGAAGAGAAGCTAAAGGCAATGAATCTAGAGCGTTGGTAAGTTTTCCCAGAGTAGATTTTATGAGGTTTTGATGGTTACCTTGTATGATGGTGGGCAAATTGTTGTGAAGCCAACAATGTGCACTCGCAGCCGAGAAGGCCAATCGCATCCTAGGCTGCATCCAAAGAAGCGTGGCCAGCAGGTCGAGAGAGGTGATTCTGCCCCTCTACTCTGCTCTGGGGAGACCCCACCTGGAGTACTGTGTCCAGCTCTGGAGCCTTCAGCATACAAAAAACACGGACCTGTTGGAGCGGGTCCGGAAGAGGGCCACGAAAATGATCAGGGGGATGGAACACCTCTCCTGTGAAGGAAGGCTGAGAGAGTTGGGGTTGTTCAGCGTGGAGAAGAGAAGGCTTCGGGGAGCCCTTATTGCAGCCTATCAGTACTTGAAGGGGGCTTATAAAAAAGATGGCGGCAAACTTTTCAGCAGGGCCTGTTGTGACAGGACAAGGGGGAATGGCTTTAAACTACAGGGGGGTAGATTTAGACTAGCTAGAAGGAAGAAATTTTTTACGCTGAGGGTGGTGAAGCACTGGCACAGGTTGCCCAGAGAGGTGGTGTATGCCCCATCCCTGGAAACCTTCAAGGTCAGGTTGGACGGGGCTCTGAGCAACCTGATCTAGTTGAAGATGTCCCTGCCCACGGCAGGGGGGTTGGACTAGATGACCTTTAAAGGTCCCTTCCAACCCAAACTATTCTATGAAATTATAATTAGGAGGTCAGATTAGGAACGTGTTGCAGTATAGACCTATGCTTGTATAGGTCTGAGTATATTTTGATTGCTTTGTATGTAATGGCAGTACACAATATTTAAATTCCAGTGAACTGAAAGAAATTATTGAAAATTGCTTACAAGGAATAAGTACTCATCCAAACAGCTCAAATTCTTTGCATCCAATAGAGATACATAGCCAAAATTACTTAAAAAGTATGTAAAACTTTAACATTTTAACAGTGTGAATTATTTTCTATGAAAGACTTTCCATAACTATTCTAAAAATAGTGTTTAGAAATGAGTCATTAAAGCTCAGATGTGGTGAAATGAATGCGTTGCACTGATGCAAGTTATTTTGCCAGAATGCTCTATTTTAGATCCTGTTTCTAGCTTGATAAATTAAATCTGTGCTAACCTACTAGGAACACTTAGTTTACCGTGAAAGTAAATATAAATGTGACACTTCTAGTGCTTTGTGAGAGCCTGAATGCTGATGATGAATACACTGCAACATTTTTTTTTTCCCCCCCCTAGTCTTAGGATATTGCCACATCACCAGAACACAGGAGGTTTCTTTGTGGCTGTGTTAATAAAAAAATCTCCAATGCCATGGAATAAACGCCAGCCTAAGGTAACTTCTTTTAGAAGAGCTAAAATGTTAAATTTTAATAACATTTCTGGAATTTTTTTGAAAGCTTACATAATAGAAAACATACTAAAACTGTTTTGTATCTGCCCTTCAGTTATAGTTCAGTGTGTCAATTAAAAATAAATTCCTAAATCCCTTAAGAACGTTAAAAAAAATCTTTCAAAATAGAAAAAAAAAGGGGGGGATTTTGAAATTATAGTAAAATAGCGAGATAGAACTTGAACCTAAAATTAAGGCTTTGAAAGAATTACAGAAGCAGATTAGATTGAGTAGCTAAAGCTGTCACTTACTTCAGCTGTGTGTGGTCCCTCTGCTGAAGGCTTTTTTCCGCTGTGTTGTAAGCTAATTCTGATTTCAGTTTATCTTACCCTGTGGCTGGTTGCTCAGGAGTGATTCACTAGCAGATTAGTCTAGCAGATCAGCGGCAGGGGGAATGGATGTAAAACTGTTAGGAGCAACAGCAGCTTCAGCCATCTGACTTTAATCCATTTGTTGTCAATTGTCTTTAAAATCCTGTCAACAGGATTTTAAGTTGACGTGATTTATTTGATCTCTTAGATTGTTCATATCTTTGAGAGAAACTTCTTATGTGAATCCCTTTTAGCTGTTTCTATTTATTTGATTTGCTTCATTAGAACACCTTATGAGTAGAACATATGTGGCAATAAGGAAAAAGCATTTATTCAGAAGCAAGTGTCATCCAAATAGTTCATGCTGTTCTAAGTTTAATGTTGTAGCACTCTTACAGAAAGTGTGCAGCAGCAGGATGTGTGTGTCACTTTGAGCGCTAGGAGGAAAGTAGCAGATCCTGACTTAAAATACTCTTCTCTGTGAGTGCTTGAACGTGATTTTGTAAATGGTACAAAAATAGCTTTCTTGGACAGTCGGTAAGAAATTGTCCAGAGCAGTAACAGAGGTAAATGCAACTTATAATGGTATCTTGACTTAGCGGACTGTCATGGCTTAACCTCAGCCAGCAACTGAACACCACACAGCTGCTCGCTCACTCCCCCCCCAGCCCCGGCCCCCCGGTGGAGAGATCCATTTAACTCTCTAAATGGATTTGTTTAAGCACTTACATACAAATTGATAAGAATTAAGTACATGCAAAGAGAGAACATAGGTACCTTTTGTTACAAGTTAGATACTACTTTTGCTTTGTTGAAAATACTATAATTTGAAATAGGTTCATCAGAAATTACCACAAAGAACAGGAGATACTGAAGTGACAGCAGCTAATTCAGATAATAATTCTGAATGTATTACTGAAGAACCCACACTTGCTGAAAATGAAGAGTCTAAGACAATGCAAGAATTGCAGAATTCAGACACTGAGCAAAGCAAAAAGGAAGGAGTATGTGGGTAAGAGACCATGTCTAAGTATTTGTCCTGTGACAGTTGAGTATTCTATAGTTCTTTTGGTATTGGATTCATTTAGAAGTCGATCAAGAAGAATTAATGGATTTGCTCAGTTGTCCTACATTTCCACGTTTTCTGTCTTGTATTTGTTGTGGTTTAACCTCAGTTGACAACTGAGCACCACGCAGCCGCTTGCTCACTCCCCCCCTCCCCCTGGTGGGATGGGGGAGAAAGTCAGGAGAATAAAAGTGAGAAAACTCGTGGGTTGAGATAAGAACAGTTTAATAATTGAAATAGAATGAAATAATAATAAGAAGATGAGTATACAAAACAAGTGATGCACAATGCAGTTGCTCACCACCCGCTGACCGATGCCCAGCCAGTCCCCGAGCAGCGGCCCCCCTGGCCAGCTTCCCCCAGTTTATGTACTGAGCATGACGTCACATGGTATGGAATGTCCCTGTGGCCAGTTGGGGTCAGCTGTCCTGGCTGTGCCCCCTCCCAGCTTCCTGTGCACCTCCAGCCTTCTCAGTCGGTAGAGCGTGGGAAGCTGAAAAGTCCTTGACTAGTGTAAGCACTGCTTAGCAACAACTAAAACATCGGTGTGTTACCAACATTATTCTCATCCTAAATCCAAAACCCAGCACTGTACCAGCTACTAGGAAGGAAATTAACTCTATCCCTGCTGAAACCAGGACAGTATTTCAGCAAGTTAGGAAAATAACCCCTTATTAGCATTTGCAACGTCTGTTAGTCCTTTCTTCTCTGTTAAGGAAAAAACTATTTTCAGAAGTTAGCCTTTGGAAGATCTTTAGTGTCTTCACAATTACTCCCTCAGAAATCTCAGTTTACTTGTTTTTGTGATTTCTGTTTTCAAGCACTGCTTTCAGTTCCTCATTTTAAGAAGTTAAATTGTGGGTAGTGTTGTCTTAGTGAAGCACAGGAAAATGTCAGTATTCTGTTTGGCATACTATCCTTACTATAAAGCAAGTATTGACTAAATGAACTGAATATACTGATTTTAAACCAAGTACTTCTACTAAAATTGACAATGCAATGGTATTTTCTTTTTAGACCACCACCGTCCAAAAAAATGAAGTTGTTTGGTTTTAAAGAAGACCCTTTTGTGTTTCTCCCTGAAGATGATCCATTGTTCCTTCCTATCCAGTAAGAAAAAAATGTTTCTGTTTTGGCAGTAAGATCTCTAGTAGTTTAGGAATATTAGTAGTTCAGTTCATCACAAAAGATGGATCTAGTTGGTCATACATAAAACTTTTTCCCTAACTTTGCACCAGGTGCCCCTCTCCTCAACACTCAAACTCTTCTCAAATGAAAATAGCCAACTATAGTTTGCACTGGAAATTTTTGAGTGTATCTTAGTGTCTATGACAGCTTGTCTTCTCTGATGTCATGCATCTTAGAAAGTCCAATCTTTGTGTTCTGGAGCCAAAGTGTTAAGTGTTTGCAGAGATAGCTCGAGGAAATGGGCTAACCCATGCATTTTGAGCATGTAATTTCATTGTTCAGTTAATCAAAACAAGTATTATGGCCACAGGAAGTTTTATGCATTGGACCCATCATTTCCCAAGATGAATTTACTAACTCGAACTCAAGAAGGAAAGAAGAGACAGCTGTACATGGTTTCTAAGGAGCTAAGGAATGTGCTTCTGAACAACAGTGAGAAGATGAAGGTATGGTTCATCTCTTCAGGTTTTCACAACGGAGATCATAAGCATCAGTGGATGTTTCCTTGAACTTTATTGCCAAGCTTATTGTTTATTTAGAGGATTGGCCCTCTGATAGGCCTTTTTTTTTTTAGTCTGAATGAATGTTTTCCTCTCTATCCCTCTTCTGTTAAAGAGATGAAGAGTTGTCTCAGAGAGGTAGATAAGTCTCCAAGATTAAAATCGGTATGGTTTTTGGCAGATGGAAGGGAACTTAAAAGTAGAGGAAGGGAATACCAAACTGTTGTGTCTGTACGAGCATTGTTATGTGGTCCTCAGGTACCTTCACAAGTTTACATTGACACTGTTGTATTTATGAGCCCCTCAACTATAAAAGTATTAAGAGCTTTGAAAGCCTACCAAAAATAACGGATAACTGCAGCTGAATTATTAGCTGCCTGTGTTACATGGGGACATTGTTTCAAAGTCATTTCAACAACTGAATGTTTTGAAAAGTTGTTAAGCTCAATGATAATGGGATAAGAAGTAGTTTCTGTGTATTAGAACGAAAAATGATAATTTGTTTTATATGACTCCCCATGGAAAATGCCTTGCAAATTCTAAAGATTTGTCTTAAAAATTGTTGAATAGTTTAAGTTAGAATGAGGTCATCTAGTCCAGCTTCCTTCCTGCCCCAAGCAGGGCTAACTTCAAAGCTAGATCAGCTATGGTTCAAGGCCTCATCCAGTCAAATAATGAAAATTTCCAAGGATATCCATTACATCTTTGCAACAAATCTTGCAATAAATAATTATCCTTTTATCCCACATGCAGGAAATGGCTACATAATTGACAAAATTCTAAGAAACTGGTGCATTGTATTAGGTAGTGAGACTTTGAGTACCACAAAGGATATACTGTCCTAATATAAGTACTTGTGCATTTTTTAAATCCCGTCCTTGATTGACTTTCCCAGAATCACCCAGAAAATTCTTACTCAAACTAAAATTAAAATTAGATCTTAATAGTCCATTGCCCTCATTTTAAGACTAACACTTCCTCACAGTGTTCAGTTTTCAACATGGAAAGGAGTAAAAGGCATTTATGTTGAGAGAGAACTATGTTTTGGTAGTGGGAATTCCTTTTTCCCTTAAATGGATTTTCACATGAATTTAATTCAGTGTCCAGTGTAAATGAACAAACGTTATGACAGAATTATCCTTTCTTCCTCCTTTTAGTCAAACAGTTGAGGAAAAACAAAGTTCAGAGTGGTAATTTAGAATTTATACTCCTTAATGATGCTTATTGGCTTTGCTGTTTGCAGGTTATTAACACAGGGATAAAAGTCTGGTCTCGCAACAGTGATGGTGAACAGTTTGGATGTGCGTTCAGATTAGCACAAGAGGTAATTGCATAGCATTGTATTTTCAAAGGAGAAAGTATCTCCTACTATAGATACTAGGTTTCCTCTAGAGCTTATAGCACAGCTGGCATTAATGTCAGATTAATGACAATTTGCATTTTCGGTATGGTTTAAAATGTGAAAATCGTTTTTTGGTATTAGCTAAAGGACATACTGTTTTTAACATTTTTCCTTCAGAATGTAGAGATTGCATTTTAAAATAATTTTATTTATTTATTTATTGAACAGGGAATTTATACTCTGTACCCATTCCTTCATGCAAGGATTATAAGTGTCTGCATAGAAGATGTTAAAATTCTGCTAACCCAGGAAAATCCATTCTTAAGTAAATTCAGCAGTGAAACACAGAAGAAAGTCAAAGACATGGGTAAGCCTTCTAATTTGTGCTATGACAAAATGATTATTATACAGTACATGGAAGACTATGAAAATCCTGTCACATAAACTGTGTTTGCTAAAAATTTTGACTAAATTCATCTTAAATATATTTGTTAATTAGGTAAGTAAGCATTACTGAAACCCAGTGCGCTACTAGAAACTGTAGTGCTTTCTGATCAGAGCCTTTCAGGTTTATGATCTCCAGAGAACAGAAGAGTTGCCAAACTTGTGACTTCTGTGAAGCAATGCTGTGAGGCAGCATTTAAAATGTATCATGAACAAAGATTTTATATATGCTACTGATTTTTATGCCTGTTAGTGCTCCAGCTGAAACTGTTTGTTTGTCATCTGCAGTTGTTTGTCATGATTTTATGTATCAAATATAGTTATTCAGATTTGATTTTCTTAAATATGGGTGGCAATGTCTACTCATATTAAATTTTTACTTCCTATACGCTGGATGCTTGAAGAAATGAAGACTCGTTTTCAGTCTTTTGTTTATGTTGTTTTATTTCCAAGTCATTGCTGATCCTTGTACTTCAGTGTTTGATGAGACAAAATGGGAAGAACAATTTTTCTAAAGTTTGGGCTGGCATACTCTTATGTCCATTTTACTTAAGTGAAAGTTCCTTGCTAGATTCACTGAGCAAATTATTCCACTGTGTGGTTTTGTATTTTAATTTGTTTGTTTGGGGTTTGGGAGGGGGCAGGGTTGGCAGTTGCTTTTGGAACTATATAAATACTTTGGTCTGAAAAAAAAAGAGGAATAAAAACTGGTATTGTTCATAGTTTACTGTACTGATGTAGATAACTGCTAACCAGCTCGTGCTGTGTGGCTGTCTAAAAACTTGTTTTCTTGAACGTTTTCAAATGATAATCATTTTAACAGTGTACCAAGTAACACATCTGTTTTGTTTTTGTTCCCCCCACCTCCCTTCTATGTAGCGATGGGAAGTATAGTTCTGAAGTACGACCCAGACCCTGAGTAAGTAGATGTGTTACTTTCCATTTACGCAGTTTTAAAACTTGGACAAGAATTTATTTTCACTCAGCAAAAACAGAAGGGGAGGCACAGAGACGCAGTGAGGTCAACAGTAAAGCCAGACAGCATACAAAGAATGTAACGGGGAAAGAAGCTATCTTGCCTGTGTATTCTTAAAACAATTGTAGCACTTAGCTGTATAAAGGAGAGCTAGTAGTTCTGCCAGAGGTCTGCAGTATCACTGCATGTTTGTTTGTTTGCTTGTTTCCCTGTGAAGTCCAGCATTTGGAACAGAAAAAGCCAAACTTTTTCATTGTTCATTTTTGTCAACAAAGCAGTATCAGAAGCTCTTGAGAACTTTTTAAATGTAAACTTTCATCTTGCTGTTGCTTATATTAGTTTTGAAACCAGAGCCAGAAAATTATTTTGCCTGTTGCAGAAATTTAATAGCATTGAGCTTTATTTTTTTTTGCTTGCATGCTTGTAGACAAGCAGGTACTTGTTTAGATATTGAAGTTAAGACCAATGTACTTCCGTCTTGTACGAACAGTTATAAAATGCATTCACTGTTAAAGATCGTGCACTTATTTATCAGGGTATGTCTATAAAATTGTTTTGAAGATTAGCTTTCTCAAAATTGACCCAACTAACTGCTTGTTTCTAGAAAACCTGATGATCTTCAGTGTCCTATAGTGCTGTGTGGTTGGCAAGGAAAGACATCACTCCGTGCTTTTGTGCCCAAGAACGAGAGACTTCATTACCTGAGGATGATGGGAGTTGAAGTGTTTAAAGCAAAGAGGAAAG
Organism: Pygoscelis adeliae; assembly: GCF_000699105.1. Taxonomy (NCBI): domain Eukaryota; kingdom Metazoa; phylum Chordata; class Aves; order Sphenisciformes; family Spheniscidae; genus Pygoscelis; species Pygoscelis adeliae. The sequence continues at coordinate 1,684,981 of NW_008824551.1, forward strand.
AGGAGGAATCGGAAAGTAAAACAGAGGAAGAAGTTCAACATAGGCTGGCACAAACAGAGGAAGGAATGGATGTGGAAGATAAAGAACATGATTTAGTCACAAAAATGGAAGCAGAAATAGGTGAAGAATCTTCCCACAGTCCTGTGGAAAGCAGTGCTATGGAAGTAGAAAATAAAATTGAGGATTTAGATCAGTCTAGTAAAAATGCCAACAGTCATGTAAGCCAGGAAAGCAAAGACGCGGATACGAGTAATGTGAAAGATTAAGTTTCTTTCTCTATTATTTGGCAGCTTCCGTGAGGCTCACATCCAGACTTTTGCTTTTAGCATGGAAGTATATTTTAAAATTTCGGTTGGAATGGGATGTTCCTCTTTTAAAGTTTTGCCTATTTTATTTTTTAAATGAAACTATAAAGAGATTTCTCTTCAAGTGTGTTGTCTTTTTACCATTTTAAGCTCCATATTACTGGTGGCTTTGTGTGTCTGTTGCTGGCAATGGACCATGCACCAGTAAAATCTAAAGCCCCTATTTGAAAAGGAATAGTGATATGTACAAATGAACTGCCTGTGTAACTGGTCAAGAATTCCTTCAGAAGAAAAAACTGGGGTTTCATTCAAAGCACACAAATTCTAGAAAAATGTTTTTTCTCTTAAGATTGCTTACCCCACCTGCCACCCAATCTGATTACTTCTTACACAGGTTATTTAATGGATAAGGGAATCAGTGTGAGTATGCATACAAATGCAAGTATAGGATATCTAACTAACAACCTGGTTAACACTTACTCAAAATAAAACCATGCATAGCATCCTGGGGAAAAAAAATGCAGAATGCATTTTGCTAGAGACTGATGTCTGAGATTCTTCTTCAGAGTGGTGAATTGCTTGACAGGCACAGCTAATAAGTGTCCTTAGCTAGATCTTCAGGTATGCTGAGCATGCCTCAAACTCATATCTTGAAATGTGCCTGTTTAAGAGTCTGTGACTGTCCCTCATATCTACTGCGGTCATCTGTTTCTCTGTCATTTCTTCAAGTGGGAGTCATCTCTAATTTTTGCAAGATACTTGTTTATAGCTGAAATAATAGTAAAAAAAAAAGTGCAGTGGTATATATATTGTTGTATATTAGATGTTTAAAAGAGATTATTTAGGTCCAAAAGGGTAATTTACTTAATCTGACTTAAAAAAAAAAAAAATTAGCTGGCTACCTCAGAAACTTAAAATATAAATTCCATCCTTTGTGGCTTAGGTTCGGCGATACTCTTTGTACTTGGGTCAAGTTGACCTGAAAGGAAAGTGACGAGTGGTACAAGGTATTGTCCTCCACTAGGACCATGGTGATGCAAACACCTGTGTTGCTTGTCAAACTAAATTTTACCATGTGTATTTTTACATGATGAAGTCCTAATGTGGCTTGGAACCGTTTGCTGTACTTTGGTACAACAGACTTTCTGATGCCTGCCCTTGAACTACTTCAACAAAGGGAGTATTCTTGAGGGAGAGATGTAAAAGTGAAATAATGCCATGTCCTCTGATAAGATATTAGTCTCATGCAGTGAAGAACCATTGACGGGACTCATTTTCCCCTTGAGAGTCCGTAAAATAGGTTAATAAAAACTCAGTTCTTGCCCTTGTATTTTGCTAAGGTTTGAGTTTGTTCTTTGAATCGGGAGCTGCAGTTGGACAGGTTCTTCTCTGGCAGCTCCTTTGGCTGAAGAGCAGCATAGCAGAATTTTCTTTTGAATGGAGGTGTATGCAAAGTATAATTTTTAATTCTTAAAAGTATATGAGGAAAAAAATTATAGCAACTTGAAACTTCAAGCATGAAGCTGTACATTGGTTTTCATATCTTTGCATTTATTCTGACATATTGGGCATTTGAAATGGAAGAAGAGTGGAAGACCAGTGTCATTTTTAAGTCCTCATCACCATCACAGTCTGCAGTACTCGACCCTCAGGATGACTGACTTTAATCCATCTAATCTTTTTATGGTCTAATGATCACCATAAATTATCGGAAGGTCAAGTGTTAAAACTTACGTGAAGAAACCAGAATTTGGTTTGAATTACGCCTGCTGTTACTGTACCTACTGATGTCCCCGAGCAGCAGTTTAAGCTTCGTTTCAGTTGGTGACTCTGCTAAAGATACAATTTTATGACAAGTTAAGCTGATAAGAATACTTGGTGATACAGACAATCCAGACAATTAAACCAGCAAAAAGCTAACTGTATAAAAAAATTAACAGTCCCGATTTTTTTTTTTTTGACTGAGCTTACCACTGGCAGACTAAAATGAGAGTAGAAAGCTTTTATCTGGGAGCTAAAGAAAAGTAGGTTCTTGGATCATAAACTGACTGAAATTGGGTATAACTTAGACTTGTGATAGCATAAGAGCCCACATCTGCATCACTTTAAATCCTTTGAGTAGTCCCATTTTCCTGCATTATCTATGAAATTTTGCTTTGCTCTTGGCTTTTTAGAGTTTGGGGTTTTTTTCCTGTCAGGTGCAAATGGGGGATTTCAGCCAAGAAACTGGGAGTCTGATTTTCTTGTGCTGAGCAGCAGTTTTACTCCGTATCTCAAGAAAAACCCCAGAGACTGCAGGTTTTTGGTTTTTTTTTTTTAAATACTGCAAGTTTGCTTACACCAGTTGCTCTGTCCCAGTTACTCTTGCCTTGATTGCCAGAAAGGAAGATGCCCAAAACTCTAGCTAGTGGCTGAAAATGGTGTCGTAGCTTCCCAGGCTGGGAGCCCGATGAAAGGGGGTGCGTTTTGTCTGCCTGTCTCTACTGAGCTATGTGCTACTGCGGCTCTGATGGTCAGGTGGCTGAACCTCTGCTTGGGTGGTTTTGAGCCTGGGTTGCTGCAAATAATTCAAAAGGAAGACGAAGCGATAGGCAATCGTGTTAAGTTTGAAAAGATGGAAGTCTTAAAAATCGCTAGGTTTGAAGTTCACGAATTATCAAGTCCATCCTTGTAAGCAGTCCCTATAAAATGTGAGATTTCTCTAGTTAACGATGCTGTTTTTTAGAAACACAGGACTGTAGATGTTTGTGCTGATGGCAGGGGGGTTTATATGTGATAGAGGGGAAACGGGAGAAGATTGCCTGCGTCTAAATGAGTAGTCTGTTTATGTTCTGCTTAGAGATGCCTTCAGGAGAAGCTGCCGTAGCCTTCAGAAAGTGTTGACTGAAACACCTAGAAAGAAAAGGAGGAAAAACACCACATGGGATACTCCTTCGTAGCTTTTTCTTCAGTATTTACCTAATGTTAGTCATTGCTTTGGAAGTTTGTTAGAATTTTCATACTTTAGTTCGCCGCAAAATTAATATACCATAATCTAGTGCCACCGGGGTGATTTATTTTTTTTTTAAATGTCCGAATCCTATTAATAAGTCAATGAGACTTCTCAAAGTATACAGACCCCTTGAAAAACTCTGCCTATAAACTTCAAATTTAGTCTTAGCAGTAAAAGAAAGTGATTTGGCTCCTGTAGCAATCCCTATCTGAGGCTGCAGCAAAGGGAAATGGGTGCGTTTCTCTCTCCCAGTGGGAAAACTCCAGCCTGGAAAACAAGCGGCGGTGTGCTCGTGCCGCGTTGCTGCCAGAGCTGAGCTGGGCACGCCGTCTTGCCCTGCTGTCTCTCCAGGACAAATCTCGTAAACAACCCCCAGCAACGCGGCGCGGATACAACAGCCGTTCTGTTATTCCCCACAAACGTCCTGATAAACTGGGCTGGCGCGCTCACAGCACCGCATGTTTTTGCCGCTCCGCTTTGCAGCTGGCGTTCGGGAAAGTCAGTCAGCAAGCGGCGTGGGGGGAGCTGCAGCCTGCACAGGGGTGCGAGGCACCTAGCTGCCTGCGTCAAGCGCTGACAAGGGCCCGTTTTGGAGGGAGCGAGGGCAGCGCGGCGCTGTGCGTACCCTCAAGGTGCAGTGTTGCTCGTATTTAATTATTACTTAATTTGTTGCTCTGTGTTTCTTAAACCTGAGTATTGTTTTTTTGACTAAAATCTGGTTTACTTCTTACGGTGCGGCTGCTTGCATTACGAATTTAAATTGTTTCTTACTTCAGCACTTGGTATTCCTATTCAGTTACATTTAAGGAGGCTGTTGGCTACATAGGTATTTGCATATAATCCTACATTTTTCTTTAAATGAGTTACCCATGCGTGGCTTTGGCAGGATGGGTAACGCGAGGCACTCCATCACTGAACCATCCCTCAGGAACGTGCCCGTACACTCCTGCCTCACCTGTATACCTCTTTGTATTTCTGATGCTTTGCGTCTTCCACTCACGTTTTCCGTTTGTCGTCCCCTGAGATTATTGACTCCTCCCCAGTTTTCTTTTTGTGTAGCTCAAAGGCTTTCAGGTGTGTTAGCAATGGACTTTTGCCTGTTCCTAAAGGGAAAACCGATACGAACAGTGGCCAAAACCATTCTTACAATTTTTATAAGAACAGGGCAAACATACCCTTTGCTCAGAATATTCTCCCAGACTCTGGGGATTTCTTGGACCAGAGATGTTGTCTTTGGGTTTAACGGTCCTTTGTACATTTCTTCTCCATTAATTTGCCAGTCGCTCCCTGAGACCACGTGAACTTTTAACGCTCATAACATCCTGTGGCAGGGAGCCCCAAGATCCTACCTGTTGTGTGAAGTATTGCCTCCTCTTGGTTATTTTGGCTTCTAATAGTTTTGTTCGATGATGCCCACCTCTTGCATGGGAAGAGACAAGGCGCAACTGATCTCCAACTAGTTTCTTCAGGACACTTGTGATTTTATTGTCTTCTTGTCATATCCCTTATCTGTCATCTTTTTTCCAAGCTGAAGAGTCCTAGCTTGCTTGTTTGTTCCCTGTATGGAGACTACTCCAAACCTTTCATCATCTTTGTCAAATGATGATGAAACTCAGTTTTTATGTCCTTTCCCAAGCGGGGGAACCAGAACTGCACATGATGCTTAGGATGTGGCATTCGTGCAAGCGTGTGCTCTCTGTTCTGTCCTCCAGTCATCTGGTTGGCATTTTTTAATGCTACTAAATATCAAGCTGATGTTTCACTGGAATTGCCTATCATAACCTCAGTATTATGTTCTGAGCAGCAGTTGAGAACCTGTTGTTTTACATGTGATGTTAGCATTGTTTTTCCCCACATAACTCAATACAGATAAAAGTGATTTTCATTTGCTGTTTTATCACCCAGCTGCTCAGTCTTTTAATGTCCTTCTGCAATTCTTCGTAGCTGGACCTAAACCAATAGCTACTGATTGAATTGTATCCCACCCAGAACAGTTTTCTGGAAGTCTGCAGGTCCTTGGCAGCTCTGAAGAGATCCTGAGCTAGTTGTTGCATTACAAGATCGTAAGAGAGGAATTTCACATCAAAATGCTGATGAGCAGGATGACCGAGCACCAAAGAGAGTATAGTGTTTTCTAATATTTAAAAAAAAACTAAACATCTGTCCACAAAATACTCTCATAGAATGCTTTTCTTCTGGAAAATACCAGCTTACTGGAGGGGAAAAAAGTGTCCTTAGGAACACAGCAGTAAGACTTCTTGCAGCCTCCCCCGAATCTTTTCCAGGGCTCCTCAACCTAGAAATCTATCTGCGAGGCTCCTGAGAACGTCTCCCTAAACTCCTGTTTCCTGTGGCTTCTCAGACTTCAAATTCACCAACTAACTTGTGCAACAAGGTGATACCCAGAACATTGTGTTACCAGGATTTCTTGCCCTGGTAGGTCTGACTGTGTCCCTGGCCCACTGTCAGTCCGGTACACTGTCCAGCTGTCTGCCCGCATCTTCAGCGGACACTCTAGGGCAGTGAAGAGGGAGTTGGGGAAATGGCCTGAAATACTAAAAATGTCTGTCTCAGATGTTCCAAGTGGATTTTTAAAGCCATTTTACCCTGTAGAAAACTGCATTTTCAACTCTTCATTCTCCATCATCTGAATTTTTACAAATGCAAAATCTCCTGGGGAATGAAATTCCAGGTCCTGCACGGTAGCAAACAGCATCATGAACCTAGCACTAAGTTATAACATTGGATTAAATATGGTAGCATCTCCCAATAAGACATACGAATGTAATGACAACCAGCATAAGTAAAACTTCCCAATTTTTTTTTGAAACCCACTTGCTAACGTATCAGCATTTGATTCGTTTCTTCACCCAAAGAAAAAGGCAGAAGTAAGGGGGAGAAGGGAGGCCAGAACAGAAACTGTTCAGTAACACCCACGGTGCTGGATGCAGATACACAGGATGTAAAGCCAGGTGGCAGGTAACTTAAACGATTCAAGGTGAGCTACCTGACGGATAGTTCTCAGCAGCGATTTTTGAAATGTTACAGGAATTATATGTTCAATTAGGCAGCCTTGTAGGTTTCACATACTTGCCAGGGCGAGGTGAGCCAGTCTGCGCTTGCAGATGAACGCCTGCTGCAGACAGCAGCTGAGGACAGCGCAACAGAAGCCACTCAATCACTGAGAGTTTTACAAAATTACAAAATCACAGAAACACAGAAGGATTTAGGTTGAAAGGGGCCTCTGGAGGTCACCTAGTCCAAAGCCCTGCTCAAAGCAGGGCTAACTTCAAGGTTGAGCCAGTTTGCTCCGAGCCTTGTCCAGATCAGTCTTGAAAATCTTTAAGGGTGGCACTCGCACCGCCTCTCTGGACAAACTCTTCTAATCCTTAACCATTCTTGTGGGGAAGAAGGTTTTTTGTATGTCCAGTTGGAGTTTTCCCTGCTGCAACTTCTGCCTGTTGCCTCTTGTCTTATCACCATGCACCCTTGAGAAAAGTTTGGCTCCATCTTGTCTGCAACCACCTCTTGGGATGTTGAAGAGAGCAGCTGAAACCCCCTTGACAGTCTTCAGGCTACACAAACCCAGCTCTCTCCTCCCCTCCTCATTCGTCATACACTGTAGCCTCCTAACCACCTTGGTGGGCCTCTCCAGGTTGTTGGCAAATCTTCTAATGGGGGACCTACGCTGGACACAGTACTGCAGATAGAGCCTCACAAGCGATGAGTAGAGGGGGATAATCACTACCCTCAAACCCCTGGCTACTTCATGACTGTTTTAAATTTCAAGAAGTTTATGGTGCTGCAATTATTCTAGAATATTCTTGGTGGATTTCCATGCCTCATAACTTTTCATATTCTAATTTTTCAAATTGCTTTTTTCTTGATGACAGAAAAAATCTGTGCAGCTGTGCAAAATGTGCCGATTTACTGAACAAGAAGAAGATATAACTAGCTTTGTGCAAAGTTCTCTTGAATACAAAAAGAAAATAAAATGAAATGCAAAGATTTTTCAGTAATCATTGCTTAAGGGCTTTTTATGTGGTGACACACTCATGGTGTTAAATAACGTAAGTTATTTTAAATGATGATTTTAAAAAATATCATATTTAATGTGTGGATCATCTTTAATGCAAAGATACATACCTTCTTTTCTGACTCAAAACATGTACCTCTTAATGCAGAAAGGGGCTGGAACTCGTGGGAATGCCTCATGATCTCCACTCAGTGGACCAATAAATTGTTCTAGAAATATGGGCTATGGAGGCAGAAAACATGTTTCTCAGCTCCGCCTGCAGTACAGAATGGAGCCAAAGGGCATGACTACATCATGGTAAAAAAAGGAACAGCCAGAAGCTCCCAGCTTCGTCCACTGCCTACACACATATGTCCTACAGGCAAAGAGTGAGTGCTTTTTGAGTCTTGCTGTCTGGGTCGATGCATAATGGATCTGCTCTTGGGGACAATCTCAAAGTACTAGTGAAACAACAATGCAAACTGCTTCTCATCCCCTCATCTGAGGTCCTGCCTGGATTTCTGAGGGGGGCTCTCCGCCTTGGCTTGAAATCCTCTTAAACCTGCAGGTTAGGATTTCCGGTAACAGTTTCTGATCCCGAGGAGGGTTGAATCCAACCAGCTTCTTCCCCTGCCTGGAAAAAAACAATTAACTGAAAGGATAACTGTGATAGAAGGCTGGATGGAAGATAATGTGTTTCCTTAGGTTTGGTCTGTTGCTAAGAGGCCTCTAGATAGCCAGGGTGGCAGAGTATGTGCACCGTTTGGTGTAAGGCCCTCGCAATGCTAACAGGTCTCTCTGTTTGCAACAGGTTACCTACCACACTGATGAAAAAACTCTCTAAGCTGCGGAGAAAGAGATCTCACTTCTTTGAGCTTTCACCTTCTCCCACAGACAACAGGTGGAGCTGGGTGTTAGTGGCCCATAATCAGATATCCACCTTTTCTGAAGAAACCTCCCTCTGTCTTCTGTAATGTAATTTCTTTGTGCCTATAGGATCTTAAGCATGAATCCACAGAAACGATGAGTCGACACCTTCTTCCTGAATGGCCATTTACAAGGACAAAAAGAAAGCCGCCCTCCACGTTCCAAAATGACTTCTCTTGTGCAACTTTAATCGCTCCTATGGACATTTTAACACCACCTTGAGTTTTGCAGTCTTAGTCAGTCTGTTCTCTGTTTTTAAACTGTCGTTTACATAGGCACAGACCTTATGGTGTTTACAATAAACTTATTTTTTATATATGTTTCTATATCCTATAATTTCCTAGCTTTGAATCTGAGGGGTTTTTTTAAAGTTTAGAGGGATAAGTGCACTCAGCAGATCTGAAGTGGTCTACACCTTAGAAATATGTGGGTTTTTACACCTTAGTAATATTTTTTCGGGGGGGGGGGGGGGGAGTTGTGGGGGGGGGGGGGGGGGCAGTTTCAATCGATTGCTGCAAAATCAGCTTAGGTTATCTGGATTTATATTTTTTATTGTTATAGTAAAAATAATTTAGAGCTTGTGAAAGGTGCCAGATTGACAGCCTTGAAGTTAAGCTGATTGTTCCATTATTTCCCCGCTCCTCTCTTTCAGCCTTTCAAAGACATCTGCTCTTTTCTAATCTCCCATAACTCAGTTTTTCAGATGAGTGCTAAGGCTTCTAGACAGCGAGAGCCACTTCTCTAGGTATCCTTAGATGATGTTTATCAGGCTTGCCTAATTTAAAGATGTCTAATTTATTTCATTAGGTCTAACTTATTTCATTATTCTCTATCTTGTTCTTTCTCTGCTCCCCGAGACCTTTTCATCGATATTATGTGCATGAACAGCCTCATCTTTTTAAAGGGCTAGTTCATCTTTTTAGACACATTAATTACTATTTAGAGGGGACAGATTCAAAAGAAGTAATAGGCAATCCAGCTTGAAATCATCTGCTGATTACTCTCTCTTGAATATATTTATCAGTGTTTTCTTTGGGCATTCAACAAGGTAAGAACAAACCGCAAAATTACAAAATTATCCTGTAATCCTCTTGCTAAATTGAATCTCATTTTGCACATATTTCTTCCTTATATGCATGTATTCTTTTACATTCACTTTAGCAAACAGAAGAAGTTTCCACTCTTTTTATGAGTCCCTTTTCAGCTTAAAAGTCCACCAGTGAAGGACCACCAACATGGTTAGGAGGCTAGAGCCAATGCCCTGTGAGGAGAGGCTGGGAGAAATGGGTTTGTTCAGCCTGGAGAAGAAATGGTAGGTGAGATCTATTTGTTATCTTCCAGTAAATAACAGGTGGCTATAGAAAAGACAAAGCCACTTCTCAAGGCAAAGTGACGGGACTCACAGCAAAGGATACAAGATGCAAGCAAGGGATACTCCAGTTGGACACGGGGAAAAAATTATTCCCCGCAAGAGGAGCTGAGCACTGGGGCGGGTTGCCCGGAGAGGTGGTGGATCTCCATCCTTGGAGATCTTCAAAACTTGTCTGAGTGAGGCCCTAAGCAAGTGGATCTAGCCAGGAAGCTAGCCCTGCTTTGGGCAGGGGGCTGGACCAGCTAACCTCCAGAGCTGATTCAAACCTTAGTCTTTTTCTGATTCTAGGCTCGCTCCCCAGGGCGAATGCCTTCAGCGATGTACAGACAACCACAGCCCTCTGAGGCTCTTCTGCTCAATACACTTTCAGACACCCTCTGGCTATTCAGACACGGAAGTATTGCATTTAGCGATTAGGGAAGCATGTGCACATGTTTAACTCAAGTTAAACCAGAGTGCAATGGTTTAACAACACAGTGGATCCCCTACTGACTATGTACAGTAGTTTAGTATTGCTAGTGCTTTTCATTTACTGTAATTCAAGTTAATTCAGTGGAATCTGCCAAAATGCAGTAGGAATAACTTTACTGTTAATTCAACTATATCATAAATGAGAGGATAAAAGAGGACTGAGTTGAAACTGTATATGAAATTGCTAATGTTAGATTGCTATGGTAGAAATAAGCCTCCACCTTGGCTTTTTGTATCACCACAACGTACCGTTACTTCAATAACACTACAGAAGGTACAAGGCTGGTGAATTCTGTCCTGTGTTTCAAAATGCTGCGTTCCTAGCTGAAGGAAGTTGTGATACATGAGTAATGTGAGGCATCTACAGATCTGAATCGTTCCTGTTTTTAGTAAGTCATATGTTCATCTGTAAATGTTACATTGTCTCTACAGGCAAAGGATGAGTTGTACATAATGACTATGAATTTCAGCTAGAAAGGGTAGATCTGAGCAATTTTAGGACATTTTCATTTCCTGCAAAAAAAAACCGAAATGAGGGCAGGATTATCTGGTTACTAGACAGCACAGGAAAGCCCATGTTCCCTTTGACTTTGGCCAAGGGATGGCCATCCACCCAAACAAGTGCCACCCCAGCACTGTGCCCAGGCCTGAACTTTGGCCAGAGGGGATATAAGACATTGCCGATTGGCGTGTGGTAAAATCACGGGGCACAGGAGATTCAGTTTCTCAGGTATCTCATTTTAGAAGGGAAGCCTCAGTACTAAAGGAATGTGCCTGCGAGGCACTAATCTTGGTGGGACTACAGTATGTTTCAAGGAGGTTGGGAAGTTCCTCTCTAGGAAAGACATGCTGGTGGAAGGTGTTGATAGCAAGCGTTTGCTTTGTTCTAGATGGCTTGTGAGACCACCTCAGACAAATGGTCTGTGGAGAAAAGTAATACATGTGTGTGCTGATGGGCCTCCAGGAGGTCCCATGTGATATCAGCCAGTCCCATGGAGATGTTTCCGATGCTCTAGAACACCTTAAAGACAGTCAGAGACGACATTAAGGCAACTGAATCTTACTTCTCTGTGGGTGGGACTTCAGTGTTTGGCTAATATCAAAAGCAATTTGGTTAATCTGGGTTTTCTTTCTAAAAAAAGTCGTGTGGTGGGGTTTTTTAGCAAAACCTTTTCAAGCAACACTGGTATGCCTTGCACTGGAAAAAAGGTGAGCTAAAGAAAAAACTAGAAAAAGTGTGTCAAATAACAAAAGCAGTCATCACAACTGACAAACAATTTATTTGCTTCCTATGGAGAATCTGGTTATTCTGCTTTTCACATCCAAATAGGATTTGAATCCACATCCAGTGTTCAGGAAAACTCACATAATACCTCACTCAAACCCCTCAAATAAGAACTAACTCTTTAATGTTCCCATTGACAAATTGCAACAGGTCCTGTAAGTGACATGCTTTGTTAAGAACTGATGTCATACAAAAGGGTTTGCAGGGTTAAAATAATATGAAATTTCTGATCATGCTATTACAGAGACTGTGCTGTTCCCTCTGAGAAGAAATAGGAGGGATAATGTAACACTAATGGTGAAAAATATATTTTTCTGAGCAGTCTGAGCACAGGGCAGAACATTAACATTTTGTACTCCAGTCTGTCTTGGTACAGCGCTACCATAACAGGGTAACGCTTTTGACCTCCGTGAACTATATCGAAAGGAGAGCCGAACTCAGCCCAATTATTTCCTGAAGTTCATAGAAAAGCACGTTAAATCAGGTTTTATCTGAAAAGGTAAACATCATGAAACAGGGTATTTTCCCTGATATATGCTTTGTAGCATGCCAACCGTCTCTGAAAAGCTGACGTAATTTTCCGTCTCTCTGGACTAATTTCTGGGCTATGTTCTGAGGCAAACAAGGCTGTGTTTCAAATCGACTCTGCCCACTAAACCGAGAACACAGGGTCGTGGAAACAGCAGAGCAAATTGGGTTGGAAAGCACTTGGGGAGGTTGTGCAGCACAGCCCCCCGCACCACGAAGGGCCAGCTTCAAGGCTGGAGCTGGTTGCTCAGGGTCCAGGTGGGTCTTGGCAATGTCCCAGGGCAGAGGGTCCACCGCCTCTCTGGGCAACTGCTCCAGTGCTTACCCACTCCTGCAGGGAAGGCATTCGGCAAAACGTAGCTAAACAAAAGTCAGCTGGCCCTTTACACAGCTGTACTGAAATACTGTATTTTCCTGAAATACAGTATATGTGTTTAACACAAAAAAAGAAAAAAAAAAAGGACAGTACATGGGAGAACAGAGAGGTCTCGGCAGGAAACAAGTGATTGCCAACAAATTACCGTTGATTTACAGAGAGAATGTACAGAGTTTTATACGAATGAGACCTTTTGTCAGGCTAACTGCTAAAACTGCGAAGGGAGGGGCAATTTTGCTGTGCAAAAATGAACAGCAGATGCTGATCATGAAAAGAAGTTAAAAGTCTCAAACAGCTGGTAAGGACAACACTTGAATTTATGGCCGGTAGCACCAAGCAAAGTTGTCAACTGTTGTTTCCAAGCAAGGTCTGGAGACAGGAGTCTTAACAAATGAGTCATGATTACTGGAAATCCACTGTATTTGCCTCCAGACCCCCGACTGAGCTTGAAGGTCACAGATAGAAAGATTGGCTCCAGCTCTAGAGCTGCTCGCCCCCTTACGTGTGGAAGATGTGTGTTAGCGGCAACAAATTGCTCTCACATACGGCACGTTAAGAGATGGCCCAGAAACAACCCGTCAAACTAAGCCGAAGCATATGCAGCCCGCGATAACAGCTCCACAAGCTCTCATTATGTAAAAGTTCTCCAGAGGGGGTGACCCTGTTCAACAAACTGTTCAAAAACACTGGCTCCCTGCACTCCTGAAGGATGTAGGGTGGGACGCTTCTCCAGCGTCCTGCAGGAGCCCAGGACGCTGAAGAAGCACTGCAGAGTGGAGCAGTGTGCGTGAGCGATGCTCCCTCAGAGACAGGCGAGCAGAACCATCGCGAACGCCGAATAAAAGCCGCTTCCTCCGATAGGCGCCCCTGCAGCGCTTTCCTGGCTTAGGGAAAAAGCTTGCTTGGCCTGACTATGCATGTGCTCTTAAATGCTGTGCCTGCTTCTTCTCACGCGGATGTGTCCATTCACAACCCGCTCCGTCCTTCCTAGCAGGAAGGTGTGAGTCCCCGGGGAGGCTGCAAGGGAGAGAAAGCTTCGGGGAGGAGTGATGAACTGGATGGGAAGTGGGAGGGCAAAGGATAAGCACTAGGAGAAACTTGGGAAGCTGGGGAAGATTGCTGGGAGAAACAGGAATCCTGCAACGTTTGGAATAATAAGCAAATGAAGAAATTGCAGCTGGCTGTGGATGAATGTTAGAAGGATTTTGAAGCTCAAATATCCAATGTTAAAAGGAGAAGATGCACCTGCGCTGTGTGTACGCATAGCACTAAAACAGTGGCTTTCCAGGAGTGAACAACACATTTAAGCACTGATGGACTTGGTATGACTTTCCTGAGGGAAATGTATCCACGCAAGAGCGGATCTCCTGAGAGCTTAAAGGGAGCAGTTAAGGGCATTGCTAGCAAGCTACATGATTTCTTAATGGCAACTGCCTCTGCAGACAATGTTGAGGACAGGCGTGTTCTGGCCTTGGGAGTAATGATGAAGTCTTATGAGGACGGGAAGTACCAGAACAAACTGGTGAACAAAACAGTAGGTACCAAAGCGGCACATAACAGAGTAGCCTGTTCCAATAGGCCCAGCTGGCATGTGTTCAACAGCTTGGAAAGGACATAAGCCCGGCACTGAAGAGCTGCAAATGAAATTATCTTATAGTATAGAACACATCATAAATATTAATGCATACTCTATATTCAATGTTTATTAAATAGATATACTAAAATTAATTTTATCAATTTAAATTTATGTTAAATGCTTATGTTTCATTTATACTTTAAATCTATTATTTTTAAATTTTAATTATTTATAAACTGTGTATTATATATTATAAATTACATTACATACACTATATAATCTATATGTATATTGTTATATGTTTATATAACTCAGCATATAGTATATGCATATGTTACTATAATTATATATTCATAGATTATATACTATTAAATTACATAGTAACATATCACATATTATTTAATATTATTATGTTTTATGTATAATATAATGTAAACCATTTTCCTAGACACATTTACATATATTGCATTATACATTCTATCTATATAAATATGTATTACATAATGTATAAAATAATCTATATTACATATTTAAAAAATTAATTTCTCACTGAAACCTGATTTTGTGCTAGAGGGTTAAAGACACACAAAATGCTGAGTGTCTGTTTTGTTCTGGGTTTTTTTCAGAGTTAAAAAAAAGCTTTTTGGGTGATCCAGAGAATCAAGAGCCAGTAAACCTTGTGCCTGTAGCTGGTAAATAGGTTTAATTCATCATTTGAAATAAAAAAAAGAATATAATTAAAAGAAGAACAGATAAAGGACAACATAATGTAATTAATCATTAAAAAACCTTTGAGGAAGTCCTTTATTAGCAGCTATAAAAATGCAGAGTCTTCTCATGGCTACAAATCTGGCCATGGTACAGAAAACAGAGTAGGACTGAGAAATCCATTTTCAGGATGGCAAAAGATTAGAAACGTCAAAATGTTTAAAAACATTAAGCTTCAACAGTTGAGCTCCATAACATATTAAATACTTGGAAGTTTGGAAAGAGGATGTGAACAGTGAATTAGCAAAATCTGTGGAGGCCACATGGCTATTTGTTTTAGGTAAAACCTGAGAAAATTACAAGGCAAGCCGAATGAAGAAGGACCTAATGAAAGACAAGTAAATGGAGGATACCATGACGAACAGCCCTCCATAGTGAATACAAAGGAAAGAGCGCTGGAGGGAAAAGATAAAACTCTTCAAACACTTTTATGAATTTTAGATGGAGAACACCAACATGGTGGTGAGATCTGGGCGCCGCTCTACGCAGCTCAGGGGAGACCTCTGCTTGATGGGTGAATCCAGGCAGATAAAACACCGAGATGTCACGTTGAGACACAAACTGGGAAAATGTAACAATTTTCTCTCTTTTTGAACTGATTTTATTCGCTTTTCCCAAATGCAGGCTCCTCTCAGAGGTGCTCATAAAAGAAGACAAGAGCCAGCAGCCACGATACTAGTCGGACAGGAGGAAAAGGTGAAGCTCCCAGAGGGTGGCTAAGCACTGGAACAGGCTGCCCAGAGAGGTGGTGGGATGTCCATCTCGGGAGATATCCGGGACTCAGGCAAACAATGCCCTAAGCAACCTGATCAAACCTCGAAGTTGGCCTTTTTTGGAGCAAGAGGTTGAACGAAATCATCTCCATTCCAGCCTGAATCATTCTGATCCCGAGGACAAGAGTCTGATGCTCCTCTCTGAGCCATCAGGATACAGAATTAGATGACTCTTTCATCCAGCTGGACAATTCATTTGTAGTGATCTCAACATTTCTATATTATATCAAAAATACAAACCAGATGCCTGTTTTAAATCTTGCCTAGCACAGGATAAACCAGTTGTTTTTATTGCACATCATGAACACAGAATGGAATTTGCAAGTAATATTGAAAGATTATGAGATATAATATATAAATATTGTCAGGCATTCTTTAGGAAAAGCCTGTATATTTGTACAGCATGTTCAGAGTCTTCAAATGCCCTGGCGATAAAGTTACCCACTAGCCAAAGCTGCCTCACACATAACAATGCGAAAACTAAGATTCCTTTTTGGTCAGCTTTGAGCATGTTGAAGTTTCCAGTGGGATCAGGTGCAGTAATAGGCAAAATCAGAGCTCACTGCAAACTGTGAAGATTTGGTGGATGAGAAGCTGGACATGAGCCAGCAATGTGCGCTTGCAGCCCAGAAGGCCAGTCGTATTCTGGGCTGCATCCAAAGAAGCGTGGCCAGCAGGTCGAGGGAGGTGATTCTGCCCCTCTACTCTGCTCTGGTGAGACCCCACCTGGAGTACTGCATCCAGCTCTGGAGCCCTCAGCACAGGAAAGACATGGACCTGTTGGAGCGGGTCCAGAAGAGGGCCACGAAAATGATCAGGGGGATGGAACATCTCTCCTGTGAAGAAAGGCTGAGAGAGTTGGGGTTGTTCAGCCTGGAGAAGAGAAGGCTTCGGGGAGACCTTATTGCAGCCTATCAGTACTTAAAGGGGGCTTATAAAAAAGATGGCAGCAAACTTTTTAGCAGGGCCTGTTGCGACAGGACAAGGGGGAATGGCTTTAAACTAAAGGGGGGTAGATTCAGACTATATGGAAGGAAGAAATTTTTTACGCTGAGGGTGGTGAAACACTGGCACAGGTTGCCCAGAGAGGTGGTGGATGCCCCATCCCTGGAAACCTTCAAGGTCAGGTTGGACGGGGCTCTGAGCAACCTGATCTAGTTGAAGATGTCCCTGCCCACGGCAGGGGTGTTGGACTAGATGACCCTTAAAGGTCCCTTCCAACCCAAACTATTCTATGATTCTTTGATTACCATCCTTTTCAGTTGCTCCCTGAGGGTATGCACAGCTCTGGGGCAGTGCGAGTGCCTTCTGGCATCCTTCAGTCAAACACCCAGTGCTGTGGCATTCAGAGCAATCTCGAGAAGCCATCGTATCCTCTGAATGATGCACGGGTCCCACTGAAGTCCACAATTAAGTTTTACTGATTTCCACAAGGCCACTTTCCACTTTCTGAAATAGTTTGATCCCTTATTTTTAGGGGATTATTTTTATTTGAGCAAAAAGCATGTTTCTGACTAGTGCTCATAAAATGGATTTTTTTTTTTAAATTACTTTTGTCTGTGAAAATGGCCGACAAGGTGAAGCTTTCTTTTAAGTAATTTCTCAGGTTCAATCCAAAGTGTTACATTGCTCAGGAAGGAAGAGACTGATGTATGAAGGGAGGGCGAGGTATTTCCTATGAGCTGCCATTTAATTGTGTGAGTCCCTTTTAATGGATTTTTGCCTTACTGATAGAAAGTGGCAAACAGTGAGAGTACAGAAGGAGTGACATGAAGGTGGTTGTCCGTCTCAGCTGAGTTCATTTTCTCTTCAGCTGATCTTCTGAATTTGCTCCCTTCGGCTAGCTTGCTAACACCTTTGCCGATTGCTTGGTCTTAACTTTGCTTTCCTTTCATCTCCCCTTACCCTGCCCTACTCTCCTCCCTCCACTTCTACCCCACTATAAGGAATCTGGTAGGTTTATCAATTGGGCAGCAGCAGATGATTCACTTGGAGAAGTCAAGGAAAAAATTGGGAAGAAAAACTCAATCTTTTCAATATGTCGCCCATAGACAAAGAGATTTCTCTGGTCAAGGAGCTGTGAAATAAAAAGCAGTCTCCTATTGCTTATTTCCTCCTGCGGTCAATAAGGTAAGACTTCGTATTTTCTTACAAGCGGGTGGATTCCATCAAAGATACCTAAATGCTTCTCTTCCAGATTGAAAGAATTTAGTTTAATTGAAATAATGCCTACAAAGGATTACATTTTGACTAGTTGCTTGAATCAAAGAGGATAATCTCTTACGTTACTGATGTTGACTAAACTTTGCCAGTGTTGTCATCCGCTGAGCAATGGTATTCCTGGTTTGGCTGAGTCTATCAGGGGGCAGGACAGGTCTGTGGGAGCTGGAAGCAATGCACAGTGGCAGGGAGTTCTGTTTAACAAAGACTGTTGGCCCTTAGTGTAAACCTAGCCTCCGTAAGAGGTTAAGGACATTCCTAAGGATCCTTCGAAGACATTTTTTAATTGGAAACAGGGAGGACCTATCCTTTTACTATTTTTTTCTTATATAGAGAAAAATCTGGCCAAACATTTAAAAAACCTTTGGTGCTTTGCCCTGTTCAGTTGAAGCTGGATATGCCAGCTGTTTTCATGAGTTAATGAGTAAACTTAAGCTTTCATCATTTGTTTTACAGCACCTGTATTAGAGGACAAAGGCATTGGGAAATGAAATGCTGCTTCAATTTCTCTATTACATTAGAGCTGTTGTTACATGTCGTGTGACAAAAACTCAGATCACTTGAAAAAGTGTTCTGAAGAGAGAATTTATTTCTTGAAATTAATTTCAATGACAGAGATGGCATGACCATGTTATAAACCAGAGCTGTCTACTCTTGGATTCATACATTAGCTCTAACAGGAGATAGCTGTCACTATTGCCCTGACCCAGCAGATCATCACTTTAAACCACACAAAGGCAGCAGCAATGTTTATTTGTGCTCATTAAGCTAAGCACACACTTCAATTTACTTGTTACACTGGCAGCTTCCCACCTTCTTTCCAGCTGGTACGTTGCACAAAACTCACCTAAAAACACATCAAATCAGGTATAGCTCTGCAAAGTAGATATGAGTCATGCAAGTTACAGATGCCTGCTCGCTGAGGGCAGAGGGAATACACAAACATTTGTGAGTGCTTTCCCTCCTACTAGCACCTGCACCTTTTCATTTAAAAGGAGTACACGCTGGCCCGTGATGGTGTCAGTGACAAGGCCCCTTGGGTATGATCCACATGTACTCCAAATCTCTTGGAAAAACACTGGGAAGGTAGAAAGGTATATTTAACTGAATGGCTGCTCCAGGCGTGTGAAGTAATTTAGGAGAAAGAGGTATAAAGAAGAATTTTCTGGTAGTCTTTCAAATTTCTAGGCACCCCCTGACTTCTCATCCTTCCCAGTTTGGCTTTCCTTACCAACAGGAATTTATGTTCTTCTTTGTCAAAAGAAGATTTCAAGATAAATCAACAGCATAAACTGAAGCTTCTCCTTCAGGAGGCTGCAATAACTTCTGCTTCTTTTCCTTCCAAAGAACTCCTAAGTTCTTCCAGGAACATGGTTACCTACAATAATGTATGGTCACCAGGTGTACCGGTGGAGACTGTTTCTGATGACTTCTTTGCCACCTTCACCATGGTGGATCCTCACCACTCATACCCCAATTTGCCTAGTTACATTTATGCTTTTTCCATAAAGAATTTACCATGGGTGTTATGGGCAGTGTCCAGCCGTCTCTTTCTGAGAGCTGGTGCATGAATTGTAGCTCCAACTAGCAAGCGGACCATGTCATCTGTCAGTGAAATTAATGTCAAGAAATACATTCTCTCTTCAGGTCACTTCCAATGGTCAGGAACCTTTGAATTTTTTACTGCCAGTACAGAAAGAGCAGAAATGGCCTTGAGATAAAGTTGTCATTTATACCCCAAGTGCTGCAGAAGATGTATATGTAGTTATGCTCCAGGTTTGAAAGCCTTATGGGTATTACGGTGGAAAGAATACCAGAACAGTCTGTTTCAGCTTTGGTCTTGATTCGGGTCCAAGTTTCCCCTGTATATGTATTATATATACAAACACACATACACACACACACATATATATGTAAATATGAAATAAAAATACATATAACAATTAAAAATACATCAAGAATAACTGAGTGCCTGTAGAGTAACTGTCCAGAAGGTCAGGCCAAGAGTCAGATTTTTTTCTGCTTGTTGATGGAGGAGAGGTGACAGGCAACTCAACATAGATACACCTTGTTTGCAAGAGACCCTGTAAAAGCTGGGCACCCCTTGTGCTCACTGAAAGCAGCAAAACTGCTCTTGCAATGCTTAACATTCAAACCAAATGCACTTCCAGTATTACTCCATTTTGCGTGGTGCAGAGGATAAACGAGCTGAATCACAACACTATTCACTGTGGCAACGTTAACAGCTGTGCTCTAGGGCTAGTCACTTTGAACACATTAGGCCTTTGTTCGATCCCTTTGTTTTTCCAAGTGCTCTGACTGACCTTGTGAGGGAGGGGTACTTGACAACGCAACTTCATCTCAGAAATGGGGTCAAAATAAGTGCAATCAGAGAAGGCTTTCCTATCCAGGAGCAGTGATGCAAAGCATACCAGGGAGCGGGGAAGGTAAGACAAATCCAGGTCCCTACACTGGCCGTCTTTGACTCTACAAGGTGGACAGGGGAAATATGTGTATTGGCCAGATTGGGATCTGTTGTGCAGCAGAATCAAACGCAAGCAGATGAACTGTACTGTGAGATACTCCAGGTGAAAGTCCCTGTCAGAAATGCCACCAAAATCCTCAGACTGAGGCAAATGCCTCAGACGTTAATTTGCAGAATGTTTAGAGGATGGAGGTAAAACCAGGGCAAGACTGAGAACAGGGGCTTTGGCCCTAGGAATTCAAGGATAGCTCACCTTAGCAATCATGAAAGCCTCGTAATGTGAGACAACTTCAATTACTGTAACTTGCTTTCCAGAATTTAGAGAATTTTCCTGCAGAAGATCCCATCTGTAAGCTGCAGACTTGCTTCACTTGGTTTCCTTCCTATTCTCTCTACTGAGGGAAGTATTTTTCAATCTTGCATTGCAGGGAAACACAACATGAAAAACCTGTTAAGCTTAAAGTTCTTCAGGGAAAATAGAATTAAAAGTTCTCTCAAAACACCTATTTAGATGGAAAATATTTATAACAGTGGACTGGTAGCTGGTGTATGTATGCAAAAATGTTAGTGTGGATATGCTAATTAGTGACACCTTCAACAGGTGTTTGCACAACTTTATACACCCTCATCCATGCAGTTAAGTTAAAGCATAGGGTGCTTGGAAGGGGGTACTTTACACTAAGTACGGAGTCATGATCAGCTGCCCCTTCCTGGAGGTTAGCAGCTTTATGAATCAGGTAGAGCTTCACAGGCGTATTTTTGGCCATGAAATTTGTTTCCCCGCTATCTCTGAATTGCAAAATTTATAATATAAATAATATAATAGAATCATAGAAACATTTAGTTTGGAAGAGACTTATGGACATCTCTAGTCCAAACTCCTGCTTCAAGCAGGGCTAACTTCAAAGCTGGATCAGGTTACTCAGGGCATTACCAAGCTGAGTCCCAAAAATCTCCCATGATGGAGATTCCATTATTTCTGGGCAACTTGCTTGCCTGCTCGCGTGGTGAAGAGGTTCTTCCCTCCATCCAGCTGGGACCCTGCTTGCTACAACTTGTGTCTGCTGCCTCTTGCTCTTTGGCTCTTCATCTTGGAGAAGAGTATGGCTCCATCTTCTCTGTAATCCCTTTCTAGGTAGTGGAAGACTGCAATCAGCCCCCTCTCAGCTCTTTCCAGGCTGAGCAGAATCTGCTCTCTCAGACTCTTCCTGCACATCACAGGCTCCAGACCCCTAACTGTCTTGGTGCCCCTCCACTGGATTCCCTCCAATTTGTCAAAAAGTGCCATGTTCTGGGGGGCCAAAACTGGACACAGTACTCCAGATGTCAACTCACAAGTGATGAATACAGGAAAAGAATCGCTTCCTTTGACCAGCTGGCTACGCTTTTGCCAGTGCAGCCCAATATGTGGCTAGTCTTCATTAAGACAAGGGCACGCTGTTGATCCCTTGTAAATCTGCTGTCCACCCGGGCCTCCAGGTCCTTTCCTGCAGAGCTGCACGCTAGCCAGACAGCCCCCAGCCTGCACTGATGAATTAGGTGGCTCCATTCAAAGTACAGGGCTTAGCACCCGTCATTGCCAAACTTCATGAAGTTCCTGTTGGCCCATTCCTTCAGCTCGTCCAGGTCCCTCTGAACGCGAGCCCTGCCTTCCAGGGTATCGATCACTCCTCCCAGTTTGGTGGGATTATCATAAATTCTGTTAAAACATTATAACATTATACTTATGTAATAATTAAATAATGAGAACAAGCTCATCCAGTATAAGGCATTACATTCTCAGAACTAAACGATGCTGGCATAAATGAAGAAATGGTTTAAATTTCTCTTAAGGATGGTTTGCTTTCATTCCCAAGATGCATGCTAATCCATGTCAGCATGGATTTTGTGCTGAATTTGAAGTCTTGGTTTTGTTGAGGAACTTCAGAAGGGGAATCTTTAGTAAAAGTCTACAGATCTTGTTAATGCAAATGGCAACTGAAGAACTCCTCTAAATCACACAGACAATTAGATTTGGTTCAGTTACATTTCACTGATTTTGCCAAGAGGACTTGCAACATACTTCAATGTTTCTGTTAGTAAACCACAATTAATTTGAAACACATGAGGTCACTGAGTAAGAAAACACAAGAATACTTGACAGCAAAAGATAATGAATGCTAAGTGTGGTGGCAAACACTATGTATAAAATGCAAAGTTTTCAGAGTGTGAGGAGTTATCTCTGAATCCCCACTTGGTGAAACACAACTGCAATGAATATTTATTGCCACCTTATTTAGCAGCATGAACAAAAGGAACTGTTATAAATAAACAACACTATGACAGTTTCACTGCTGTTAGCTTGACGTTCTCATCTGAAGTCAATCAAACTGAAAGACAAAGCAATCAGGGAAAAGACTAAGTCAAACATCCAAATTACAGAGTTTCTATTTTTGTGTTAACTACCGTCATCACTGATTTGCCCAAGACTTACTAGTGTGAGGAAGCTGTTGGTGAAATTTGACAGGTGTCAGCATGGCATTTGCATGCTTCTAGATTGAAATGCAGGCTTTAAATGTAAATTTACATGATGTGTTTTAAGGTTTCCTTAGCATATCGGTAAAACTTTGCAGTGATATAAAGGGGGGTAAAATCTACAAAGCAGAGCAATGTACATTTAAGAGGATGCAATTAAGCAGACAATAATACGGGGGGGAGGGGAGGGGATGACAGAGAGGCAAGCTCTGTCTTTATAACTTCTTACAATGTCCTACTGGCTGCTCTTGCTGCAGTACCTCACCTCTACCCTTTGATGTACAAACAAAACCACCTCTCTAGTGCAGCTGTGCTGATAATAGCAGGTGACTCACTTTCAACCTATTTGTCCTCAGACCTAGTTTGACAGCCACTTTAGTCTTCAGAGCGAGCAAAGCAAAACTTTAAATGTGTCACTAACTTACACGAAAACCTCCAGGGCATATTTAGTAACCCATCTGCTCTGCAAATCTGAACTCAGGTCAGCGATGTACTGAACCCTTTGACTCAATCCAAGTAATATACACGTTTGTAAAGTATTTGCAAGATCGGTATGTGAATCAAGACAGGATGCACACTGCCTAGGTGAGCTCAGGGGCTTGTTGCCCCCAGGTTCCCACAGCTGGCATTTTGCAGGGCAGTGCATGCTCTTAGTGCACGTGCACAGCCCTCTTGGTCTCTCTCATTCACTTAGGTCAGGGCTGCATCTTCCCCCCAGGAATGCAGCGGGAAGGCTGGAGGAGATACGTACCCAGGAGTTTTTCTTCAGCATCTGTTCTGACTGTCATCTTCTGAAATGTGACATCTGTAGCAGACTATTTAATATAGGTTGGTGCTTGTCAGGGAGGGGATATGTAACTGGAAAATCATATTCTACCAGCAGGTTGGCCTGCTTAATTCTGTTTGTATAGTTCATAGTACAGTTTGAGAGGAACCTTCTTCACCAGAAGTTACCTACTGCATGGAAGAGACAAACCTTTCACACTGACTCTATGCAAATGCTTCCCCATGTAATTTCAGCTAAGCTTTCAGATGCCTAAGCATGCATCGCAGCTGCCCATGTAACACTAAAAAGTAAATCCTCAGTACATCAGCCAAGCTCCCAGGCATTGAACTGGAAGACAGTTATCCTCTAAAAACTTCATCAACAAGAAGTGTGTTCATAATTGACAACCTCGTTGGAGTCATGTAAATAACCACGCTGCCCGTAATGCTAGCGTAAAACGAAGATACTATGGCTCCATGTCTGTGCCTGAAAATCCTGGAAAAAAGAGTAAAACGTGGCGAAGAAAACCCTGAGATTTAAATCCCAAATGCCAGTTAGTTCTACAGCATTTTCTCTGTACAGTCAGCCTATCAAGAATAGATTTCTCTCTATTGCAAGTTCCCGTGGAATGGAAAGTACATACACATCAGAGCACTGGCCATCACAGCAATCACCGCTTAGCAGTTGTGACTCTGAATGTCTTTCTAAATGAGTTTTCTAAAAGTATATATATTACACAGCCACATCTATTTGTTATACTAGAAAGGCTTTGTCCCAACCCTGCTGTTTATGCAAGAAGCTCCGTTTTAGGATCTTATGTACTGCTTTGGACAAGGAGAATGAAGTGAGTCTTTTTTTATATAATACAGTATCATAGCACCAAATAAACAGACCATACCTTTTATCTTTCTTTGGACTCGGGACTCAAGTTTAGACTGGAATGAAGGAGACACGCTGCCTTTGGGAGAGAAAACAAGGCAAGTTCAAGAGGTCTTTGACTGCTGAGTTTTTGATTGTTGAATTTTTAGGACCATTTGCTAATGACACAGAAATACATTCCTGTATAAATCATCACCTCTGTTCTTTGTGGAGATCTTTCAGTGTTTAGGTGTTCAGAGACAGCTTTCTTCCTTTGTCATAAGCTTTCTTCGTTCAATGCCTGTATTCAGTCAGGTAGCTTTTTCAGACTCAAAGAAGGTCCTCCAAAAGGACATATTCTAAAAAAGACAGGAAGTTACTTCCTAATACAACTCCACACCTCCCCAGATGCTAGTTTCAAATTAATCATCCGTTCTGGGGACAGCAGATGGAAAACAATATTCCTGATAAAATGGGTTTAGTAAGAGCTGGAGGACCTGTGCTGACTGCTAATTTTAGAAGAAGTCCTAAGGAGATTTTTGACTGGATAAAGGGGGAATATTGATGTTTTCTGCCTGCAAAAAAAATCCTCCCGCTTCTTTGATATTGAGGAACTTTGACAAAGCAGACAACTGGCCAATCTATTTTGACTTTGGCCTCCTCGAGTTTAGGATCTGGGAATGACACTTGGCTTTATTTCTCAGTGACACGAGTGAGGCGATGGCCTGATTTGCGTTCCATGCCACAGCTCCAAATTTTAACATCCTTCTCAGCTGCCAGGAGGAGGACAGAACAAGGAGGAAGCACATATCACTTTCTAGGATACAAACAAAAAGGACATTATAGGATCTTTTTCACTGAAGCTCCCTCAACAGGAAGGCACCTGGAGCAGCTCTGCAATCAGCTCCTGCAGTAGGTCCTCTCTGAACTGCTGTCCTTCAGCCCTCCTTGTTGCTTTTTCTGGTACTGTGCTGTTCTCCTTTGATCCCTCATTTTATACCCTTCCATCATCAGGCTTCTTCCTTCCTCTCACACACCTTTCCTTTCCCAACTTTCTCATTCACTTTTTTTAGGCTTGTCTGTTGCAGAGAAAGTAGAACCTGCCTAGCATACAGCTAGACAAAAACCATGAGCTAATTTTCCCTAAAATAGATCAACCCTCTTTCTAAATCTCTTAATTAACTACATTCCTAGCTACCTCCCTTCCTCCCTGGTCAGAAGCACAATGCTTCTGTGCTCCCTGCCGTCTCCTTTTTCCTGCATCTCCCCCAGCACAGGCTGCTCCTGCTATAGGCCATCTCTTCAATAGGAGCAGTCTTATTTTTGGTGTGGCAGGAACTTCATCCTGCCCTACTTCATGCAGTGTACTTTTCCTTCTTTCTTCCTTGCGTGATTTGTTGCTGCAGCTTATCACACGCGCTCTGCCCCCCTTCTGCTACAGCTTCAAAGCACTCCAGATTTTTTGATTTGCCTCTCCTACTGCTCCAAGACTCTGAGTGATACAGAGAACCTCCTACAGCCAGAAAGTAACTGTGATTTTTAGCAATGATGTTTGCTATAACTATTTAAAGCACACTTAAGAAGACACATAATAAGTAGGTTTGAGGGAAGTGGTAGCAATCCACCCACTACGTTCCTTCTAGCTAACCCTTTAATTAAATATTAAAGATATGGTTCTCAGGAAGACTTAAAATAACCCACTGACAGAAAAAAGAGGCAGGTTAAAAAACAGCAGAGAAAGAAATAATCCCCCCCCCAAAGACACCTTCACACTGCTTTTAACATAGTTTTACTGTGCTGATGAGGGAAGAGTTTTTCCGAAGGGAAATAACAAACCTTATGCTTTCCAGTGCTAGATCCCTCCATATGTTCTCAGGGAGTCCCACTAGGGAGTGCAAATTATTTCACGCCTAACTAAACATACTAGTTTCCTCTTTCATAGAGGATAGCAAGAAAATGTTTATAAAACTGAGTAAATAAATTACTTGAAATGTTATTCCTCACTCAAAAGACACATTCTGCTGCTGGATGCACAGAATTGATACACAGTTTGAGGGGAAAAGTATATATACATTGATTATAGCGTCATCTCCAAGTATAAAGCAGGGTGAGATAAATCACAGCAAGGTCTGTGCAGATTTGTGGTATGAAGCATTTCCATTTGTAACTGAGATAAGGCACACCAGGTGGGTACCACAAACGGTCAGAGGAGAAAGAGGCGAGGCAGCTGGTATAGAGATGAGAAGTGTAAGTAACCAGCCATGTCCACAAAACTGAGTGGCTCTGGACCTGCATCACCGTTTTGGTGACGGCTTTGATTGTTTTTCTCCCTATCTAGACTAACAGCTACACTGGCAAAGCATCTACAGATAAACTGAGCAGTGTTTTTGCACAAATATCTGCTGTGCTGCTTCTTTGCTTGCCTTCAAACCCCTCTGTCCCTCATTACTCTTCTGTTCTTCTCCGCTGTGGGTAGTTTTAAATCAAGCTCCAAACCCCAAAACTCTCTGTGCAGCGTCCACTGTTGCTGTAATACAAACAGAAACCGATCAACCGTTTTGATTTGGTCTTGTGTTAGCCACAGAATGGAAAGTGTTTTCAAATGCATACCTTTTCTCCCCCTCCAAATTAGTCTTACAATCGATACTGTCCTGCTTTCAATTAAAATATCGCCACAACAGATATATCTCTATAAGGTGCCTAGAATTTCACAGTGGAAAACCTATTATTTTGAAGACAAAAGTTGGCCAAAATGATTGAATTCCTCAGGCAACAGAAATTATACTGGTGATTTTATTCAGCATGTGTCCAATACGATTTTCCATTTGGAATCCACATTTTTCAATGCTTTTCTTAAACCATTCTAAACATTACCTTCAGCTTTTATGGAGTCCCTTAGAAAGTTTTTTTCAATTTGTTTACCAGAAAACTTAAATCTTAATGATTAAATAATAGGACATTTATATACATCAGTGGGTTTTCTCAGATACTGGGCTCTAAGTACATACAATGTCTATTGAGTGAAAATAAAAAAGAAAATTCCAGTCATGCAACTCATCTTACAAACCATGTTCCATTTGCCTTGAAAATTTTTACTCTGTTTCTGGCATATCATTTTAAAATTAAGCAGGTAATTTTTTAAGGTCGCTTTGTCCATTTCCATTCGTGTGTTTTGCCATTTTGAAGAACTGACAGGCCACATGCTACCGCGGAAGGTACCGGCAGGGTAATAATGGTTCTGCTACCACCGACCACGCCAAGCCCTGGCGTGCATGTGTTTAAAAAACACCACCTAACCTTCGGCTAACTGCACTGGTTTATTTCTGAACAGCACATCACAATATCAGCATAGATAGCACATTGTAACCGGTTGGGTGATTCCACTTAATAATTTTTCAACACTAGGACCTTTCAGCATTTTAATTCTGGTTTCATTTATGAATTAAAGGTCATATATAGAGCACAAATGAGGTCTAAATTTAGTCACAGCAGACCACAGTTCCACATAAAGACAAATCTTCAAGTTATGTTGACCTGCTAGGAGACAAAGATAAACAGCACAGCAAACATGTACCTGCAATGCACTGCTTCCCTATTAAATATTAACTGTTTCATTTACATTTAAATGAACTGAGCAGTAATGGATAGACTTTCCAGTACTGCTGTTTGGTGCTGCTGTCATGGAAAGAAGCTGAAGACAATGGGGGCTGTATGGGGGCAAATGACGCAATCTCAGCATCCGCTCAAGCGACTTCAATGATGACCATTCTCCAGTCTTGAAATATAATCCTACACAGCACTTTTTTTTTTCTCTCCCTCTGTAAACACATCTGTTCATAAATAACTTAGATGTCTCCTTGACATTCATGGTATGTAACTGAAGCTGAAGTAGAAAAGGATGGGTGGTGTACAGCACTGAGGAGATGTCACAGTACTTTTGTTCAGCATTTTTGTCAAGTGCAGGTTGCTAACATCAGCCATCAGAGACGGGCGGGGTCACCCACCCATATTTTTCATGGGTCTTCACCAAACTCTTAAATGTTGCTTCAGCTTCCTTTCGACTGAATGACTTTTTTGATTTGCCAGCTTTTCTGCAGATACGGCCCTGCACCAAACAAAAAAAGAAAACCTTCATTAAACACGTGAACACGCAGCTGGAAACCACAGCTTAACCTTTCAACACGTCAGGCCAAGAGGCATTCACTTACGGGTCTCAGAAAGCAGAGTTCCCAAACTGGGGCAGACAAATACATTACTAGAGATGATCAAAAATGATATGCAGTTAAAAAAAAAAAAAAGACATCTTCCAGGATATTTCTTCCCAGCGAGCCCCTGTGCTGGCACACTGCCCTGCACGCAGCAACCTGCGGCTGCTGCTGCGACCGTGCCACATGGCTGCCCTCTCTGCTGCGCGGGGACCCCTGCAAACAAACGAAGGGACCGCTACCATAAAGCATTTGGTGTGCAGACCCTCATGCCCGCCCCGTACAGTCAGGGGTGCAGCTCTAAGCAGACAGGGACCGCGAGGAGCACACGAACGCGCCACAGAAACGGCGCCTCGGCACGGCGGGGTGCCGGCCTCTGGGAACAGGCGGGTTTTGTGAGCGTCCCCCATGGCCCTTTTCAGCCGCAGGAGAGGAAGGGGCTTCCCCAGCGCCCCCTCACCCCCCAGCCCCCTCTGGTCCCCCAGGGCCAGCGGCTGTGGTTGGAGAAGGAGGCAGGCTGCTGCAGCCGGTGCCGAGGTACCAGCTCAGGGCTGGGGAGATGGAAAGAGGTTTCAAACCAATTTTGATGCCACGCTCATAACGTAGTCCGAGGTGTGAATATCACAGAGTTGAAGACTCTGGAGAACCATCATAAGAGCAGAGCGTTTCTGTGTGCCACGTCTCAGGGCTACCCATATCTCACCCCCCACACCCCGCTGCCAACGCCACTAAAAATTCCATCCATCCCACGAACACACTCCATTCTTCTTCTAATCTGACCCGTGAGAGACGAATAGCCTTGGCATTTCTTAACGGCAGGAGCACCTTGAAACCAACTTGCTTCCAACGTACATAAAAAATTCTAATTTATTACCCCTTCGTGACAAGTTTGATAATAAATAAAAATATACACATTTAAACATACCATATCTTCATTACTTTGCAATTAAATATTACCTCTAAATGCACAGCAGTATATAATTTCAAATCCCTGCTTGGCAACATAAGACATTTACTGAGTTATTAATAGCTTACCTTATTTTGCACATTGGTCCATGTCAATTACCAACTAACAGAGACACAAGAAAGAAATATAGCTGCAGATTTATTCCACTCTACAGCAATAATACCCTTTAAAGTATTTACGCCTATTGGATTTGTCACAAAATAGAAGTTTATTAAAGTCACAAGGCTAATAATTTTTATAACTGCTTGATAGACTGCATTGAAAGCCTTTTTTAAAATAAATGGTATTTGAAGAGCAGATACAGTATTACAGCATTACAATTATTAAGAGCCAAGTTAGTACGTTCTCATTTTTTCCACCCCTTTGCTCAAAATGATGCATCAGGTTGCATCGTTTGCCTCCCGTATTTTACTGTCCATTTGGAATTTTAACCAAAAAATTGTCATTTGTAATCGCATGCAACAAATAATACTGAGAAAATAATTAGGTATATGGAGGGGGAAAAAAAAGGGGGGAAAAAAAGGGGGGAAAAAAGGGGGGAAAAAAGGGGGAAAAAAAGGGGGAAAAAAGGGGGAAAAAAGGGGGAAAAAAAGGGGGAAAAAAAAGGGGAAAAAAAAGGGGAAAAAAAGGGGGAAAAAAGGGGGAAAAAAGGGGGAAAAAAAGGGGGAAAAAAGGGGGAAAAAAAAGGGGGAAAAAAGGGGGAAAAAAGGGGGAAAAAAAAGGGGGGAAAAAAAGGGGGAAAAAAGGGGGAAAAAAAGGGGGGGAAAAAAAGGGGGGGGAAAAAAGGGGGGGAAAAAAGGGGGAAAAAAAGGGGGAAAAAAGGGGGAAAAAAGGGGGA
Organism: Pygoscelis adeliae; assembly: GCF_000699105.1. Taxonomy (NCBI): domain Eukaryota; kingdom Metazoa; phylum Chordata; class Aves; order Sphenisciformes; family Spheniscidae; genus Pygoscelis; species Pygoscelis adeliae. The sequence continues at coordinate 1,715,222 of NW_008824551.1, forward strand.
AAAAAGGGGGAAAAAAAAGGGGAAAAAAAAAGGGGGAAAAAAAAAGGGGGAAAAAAAAAGGGGGAAAAAAAAAGGGGGAAAAAAAAAGGGGGAAAAAAAAAGGGGGAAAAAAAAGGGGAAAAAAAAGGGGAAAAAAAAGGGGGAAAAAAAAGGGGAAAAAAAAGGGGGAAAAAAAGGGGGAAAAAAGGGGGAAAAAAGGGGGAAAAAAAAGGGGAAAAAAAGGGGGAAAAAAAAGGGGAAAAAAAAAGGGGGAAAAAAGAAAACAAAGTCTGTCCTTGGAGTATCAAAGTTATTTTTACACACTAAAATGAGTAAGATTACTCTGTAGTTTGGACAAATGATTTAATTCTAGAAAGCTGTCACAGTATTGCATAGATACGCTTTTGTGTTCAGTGTCGATCTTATTATAACAAAACTATGGACACACGAGATAAAAAATGTTTCCTACTCCTGTTTTAATAAGTCATTTTTCTGTGCAGTTTGACTTCTCTTTCAGAACCCGTGTTAATTAAAGATTAGGAACAGCCTTTAATTCCCACCTCCATTTATTCACAGCCAATTTATACACGTTTGGTTTTCACAAAAATAGCTATTTTACCTTTCAATGCTTTTCCAAGCCTTTCTCCCTAGTCGCCATTTACAGATTAGCAACGTATTTCCTCTTTAAATACCCTTTGATAAACTAAACAGCAAGACACGTTCCTCATCCCCAAACTAATCTGGCAATTAATATTTCCCAAATAAGGATGATCTGAATGGTACTTGATTTAACCCTGCTAATAAATTTTCTTCGAAAATGTTCCTTTTCAGTTTTGACAAAAGGTAACATATTTTTAAAATCTCATGATCGCTAATTCCAATATTGCTCTTCTCTCAAGAACAGCTATTCCAGTTGGGTGCTGGAAACATAACACATTCTCATTGACTAATTATCTTACATATCCTGCAGGAGTATTTTTGTTGTTACAAAACATGTTTTGTATTTTCTTCCTAATCCAAGCTTTTGTTGGAAGCATACTTAGGGAAACATAGGAAAAGATAAAGCAAAGTGCAACAGAAGATGAAATCAGCACAGGAAATGTTGTCCTCAAAATCTTACCAATTAAATACTTTTGAAAGTAAATATAAACCTACTCTACTACTTAATTTCTGGATTAGGTCCATTTGCCATCTCTTGTCTTATACATACGACTTTTTATCATTTAAGGCTTTGATACCTTTCTGAATTTTGTGCGTAGCACCTAGCACAGTATGATCCATGTCTTCCCGAGCTTTATCAAAGTATTAACACTAAACTGTACCTAGAAATAGGATCTTTGCATTGAGAACAGCTATCGCTCATATTCAGAGTCAGCTACTTACTGCTTTCAAACAAGGAAAGTAAGAATTCTTCGGTGTTGCAATAACGCAGTGAATATCATCACATCGTCTAAAATGTTACTGGAGCCACAGCAGATGAAATGAGCATCGTTCCATGAGTTTATTCTCATAGTCCTTTGTTATTAATGTAACAGATCATTAAATCCACTTTTAAAACGCATTCTGGTACCATATGCAGGTTGTATGTAAACGGCATCATCAAAGACCAGCTAATTCTACCCGACTGTAGTCCATGTATTTCTACGTTTAGCACTGTCTCTTATTAACCAATATCCTGCCAGGTGTTTATAATTTGGATAAAATTTAACCTCGTGGACTGAGTTTCCCTTTTTGGTGCCTCAAGTAAACCTGAGGTAAAAAGAAAGAAGGGTGGAATTTCAGTCAACACAGTTCAGATGCTTTTGAGTCTATACTTGAGTGGTATCCACTGTCTTAATGACTTTTAGCTTTTTGCCATTCCTACGAAACTCTTCCCAAGTTTAACTAAAAATGGCATTTTGCACGCAATTATAAAAGAAAGTGTCAAACAACCATTTTAACAGGCGCCGTTACCAGCTCTGACTACAGTTTATTTTCAGATTGCTACTTAAATATGCAGTCATTTTAACTCTGGTTAGGAGACTATGAGCTGCTGCATTCTGTAAACATGATAAATACAGTAAATACAGTATATAAATACAGCACTGGCCATAGCTCAATCATGCACAACAGCATTTTGACTAATCTCTAAACCACGCACGTCACTACTGCCGTGGTAAGGAATACAGATTATTTGCACGGCCAATGTTTTGACGTGTCCAGCACCAAATCAAGAAAAGATATCAAACTGATACCTGAACAAGATCACAGCATTCCACAAAAGATTAAAAACAACAGATAAAACCCAATAAAGCCTTTCATAATGATATTAATGTCGACTTTAGCTCTGAGAAGGCGCACCAGGAGCTTATTTAAGTAGTTGCAATACTTTCAGAGACTCACAGAGCACTTTTCATAAAGGGATAACTGAAAACCTAATTAAAATAAAGAGTTCATAGAATCATAGAATAGTTTGGGTTGGAAGGGACCTTTAAGGGTCATTTAGTCCAACACCCCTGCCGTGGGCAGGGACATCTTCAACTAGATCAGGTTGCTCAGAGCCCCGTCCAACCTGACCTTGAAGGTTTCCAGGGATGGGGCATCCACCCCCTCTCTGGGCAACCTGTGCCAGTGCTTCAACACCCTCAGCGTAAAAAATTTCTTCCTTCTAGCTAGTCTAAATCTACCCCCTTTTAGTTTAAAGCCATTCCCCCTTGTCCTGTCGCAACAGGCCCTGCTAAAAAGTTTATCTCCATCTTTTTTATAAGCCCCCTTTAAGTATTGATAGGCTGCAATAAGGTCTCCCCGAAGCCTTCTCTTCTCTAGGCTGAACAACCCCAACTCTCTCAGCCTTTCTTCATAGGAGAGGTGTTCCACCCCCCTGGTCATTTTCGTGGCCCTCTTCTGGACCCACTCCAACAGGTCCATGTCTTTCCTGTGCTGAGGGCTCCAGAGCTGGAGGCAGTACTCCAGGTGGGGTCTCCCCAGAGCAGAGTAGAGGGGCAGAATCACCTCCCTCGACCTGCTGGCCACGCTTCTTTGGATGCAGCCCAGGATACGATTGGCCTTCTGGGCTGCGAGCGCGCATGGCTGGCTCATGTCCAGCTTTTCATCTACCAGTACCCCCAAGTCCTTCTCGGCAGGACTGCTCTCAATCCCTTCATCCCCCAGCCTGGATTGATACCGGGGGTTGCCCCGACCCAGGTGCAGGACCCTGCACTTGGCCTTGTTGAACCTCATGGGGTTCACACAAGCCCACTTCTCGAGCTAGTCCAGGTCCCTCTGGATGGCAGGGGGCAGGGACAGGGGGCGTGTCAACCACACCACTCAGCTTGGTGTCATCTACAAACTTGCTGAGGGTGCACTCGATCCCACTGACAATGTCATTGATGGAGATATTGAACAGTACCGATCCAAATACAGACCCCTGAGGGACACCGCTCATCACCAACCTCCATCTGGACATTGAGCCATTGACCACTACCCTCTGGATACAACCATCCAATCAATTCCTCACCCACCAGACAGTCCACCCATCAAATCCATACCTCTCCAGTTCAGAGATAAGGATGTTGTGGGGGACCATGTCAAAGGCCTTACAGAAGTCCAGATAGACGACATCTGTAGCCCTTCCCATGTCCACTGATGTAGTCACTCCATCATAGAAGGCCACTAGGTTAGTCAGGCAGG
>NW_008824551.1:1721229-1733802 GCF_000699105.1 Pygoscelis adeliae
TGACAGGACTTTCCTCTTTGGCCTGCAGAGCGGTGAAGCGGTTCTGCAAGGGCACCTCAGGCTTTGGGGGAAGTCTCTTCCTCCTGCTGGTCCTTGCCTTTGCCACTGTCCATTCTTCTGCATTATTGCCACCAGCCTTCTCACCGCCTCCTGCAGCTCAGGCACCTGCTGCAGGAGGTCCTCCACCTGGGCGCACCTTTTGCAGGCAGGTCTGCCGCCTGTCCCTGCCCCAGGAGAGAGGTCTAGGCACCTCCTGCAGCCTGACGCCTGCACTGCAGCCTCTCCCTTCAGCAGCTCCGTCTGGGCAGAGACATCGGCGACTGCTGGTGCAGGCCCCCCAGCCGGAGCCACGGCCTTTCTTCTCAGACGAGTGCCCGCCATTCTGCCTTGAGGGTTGGGTAGGATAAGTGCCCTTGACCTTTGCCAAAAACTGTTTAAAAAGATGTTTAAAATTGTTTCTTCTCAGACGAGTGCCTGCCATTCTGCCTTGAGGGTCAGGTAGGATGAGTGCCATTGACCTTTGCCGATGGTCACAGAACGGTGCCCGGTTGCTGGGTTATGTGTACTCCAAGTCTCCCACTTGGCCCGTGGAATGCTCCTCCTTCGAAGAGGCGCCCTCCCTGCGTGTCCTCCCACGCGAAACTGCCGTGCAGTTGGAGAGAACATTTCAGATTTTGCCATCTGCTGTGACTTCATGTACTTTATCAAGATATAATTTTAACAAGCTAGAAATGTATGAAAGGTGAAAGTAATGCCACAGCATCCAACTGTTTTACACAGCCATGCTGAAATGCAGGGGGACATGCTGCACTCAGCCTCCTCACTCACTTGTGCTCCTACTGCACCTAGTTTGTGTGGCACGGTGAGCAACTGCATGCCACTCATCTACTCTTTGCCCAAACTAATGAGTTTGAACAAACAGCTGATAAGGATCCAGTCTGTAACCCCGCTAACTGCTAGGAGAAAGACCTCCTGGAGCACAGTCTGCTGCGGGTAGCCTTCTCAGGACCCTGGCCATACCGAGGGACCACTCCCTCCCACCATGTTCAGCAAAAGACCTGAGGTCAATCTCACATGTGATTTGGCACCCACATTTACAGACCACTGTGGGCAAATCTGGGAGCTTTTCTGCTTCTCAGTGATGCCGCAGTAGTCTTCCACGTTCTTTCATAATCATCAACGCATCAGTACGTCCTCCCCTTGAGAACGCTATGTGACACTGAAGTGCATCCTCAAAAATATTCAGCTCAGCTCTTTAAAGCTGAGTTTAATAGCTCTTTAAAGTCCTTCAATATCATTATCAGCAATATGCCATATCTTTTCTTCCCCAACAACACCATGTCACGAAGTGCTCCGAAGACAGAGTTAAGTCCTGTACAGAGATAACAAATATGAAGCCTGCAGCTCTTTAGCCCTGTAATCCCAACACAACCACATATCTGCCCACGTCTGGCCTGTGTGTCATGAAAAGCAGTCCTGACATTTCTTCTGGTATTTCCAGAATCAGGATGGCCTCAAAGGGATTCATCTCTCTCATCAAACCAACTACAGTAGCTCCCAGACCAAAACCCAACAGTTTTGGCATAGCACACAGCATCAGGTGTGCTTCCACATTGTATCACTTTTGGCACTACCTGGAAGGACAGGACTACGTAACGGTGGCCAGCCTTTCACAGGATCATACAATCACCGAAGTGCTGGCTGGAAGGGACCTATGGAGGTCTCTAAGTCCAACTTAGATACTTGGAGCTGAACTGCCAACATAGGTCAGCTGTGGCACTGCACAGCCAGGTCCTGCCTGAATCCTTCAAGGTTGTGCTCAGTCCTTTCCTGATGCAAGTCCCTGTGTTATTAGGTCCCAAATTTTCAGAGATTTATTGTACACAGTCATCAGCCCTTACAGGAGTGAGGTTATTCTGGAAACAGTGCAAGCCCCTGTGCTACAGGTCTCTGAGATGCCACAGCAAACCCTTCAGGCACATCCAGACTTTTCTTCCTGGACTGGTTAACAAAAAGTTGTGTTCATTGCAAACAGTACACAGCTAATAAGACTCAGAAGCAGGCAAGCCTTCATGTTGTTAGCACTGGTCTTAACGCAAACTCCTCAGCTCTGCATTCCTTTCGTTAATCCTGGATATGCAAATAACTCGAGGTTGGTCTTCCAAGGGCAAATCATACCTGCCTTCCGCACATGGGGCTAAATGTGGCCCATCATTTTCTCCCTTCATCTCTTCAGAGATCTCTATAGCAGGCTCTAGTGACTCTAGTGACCCAATTCTAGGTAAAAGTCAAGAGATGGAAAACAAGCAAAGGTTTAGAGAGGTACACAAAAGACTGTAGGAAGTCCCTGTGCCACACACTGCATCTGTGGTGATCCCTCCAAGGATGGGAAGGAGACCTACAAGGATATGCCCATCTTCCAAGTCTGTTGTCCCAGGCTTCTCCATGTACCATGCAAAAACTGTGGATTTTCTAAGAGCTGGAGCACACTATGAGTCTCCAGTATGTAACATGTTCCACTAATGTGCCACCAACTAATGGCTTTGGGCCTCAACTGTTCAAAGCTGCATACTACGCAAACATACTCAAATCTTTTCTGATAAGTAACAGAGGAATACAGTGCTTAAGCCTGAACCGGACCTATTCTAGAATATTTAAACTAGTTTTCAAAGAAAAATATTTCCACTGGCTTTAAAGAAGCATTCAAAAGTAGAGCAATGCTAAAGCGAGCTCCTGTCATGCTCTCAGTGCAATGACTGCAATGTGTCGCATCATTGCTGGAGCGCAATATACACAGTCTCTCCTCCCAATTACACCGTTTATAATTTTTTTCCTTCATGTACTGATGAGGCACAGTTAATCATGTCTCAAAAACTGCACACAATTTATATTGCACTATATATAATTATTAGCTATAGCTAAAACAAAGCAGTATAGAAAATGATGCAGACAAATACTGTTAATGTTGCAGCATAAGTGAATTAAAAATGGGATGTTTTCCTGCAAATGTGTAATTTCTGAAGCAGTATTTCCACGCCTTTTTTGGTCTCCTTTTTAAGAATAATCCGTACAAAGAAGTGAAAACTCAGCAAGTTCCAGCTTTAAAGCATCCTACAAATTGCTCCTTCTGGGAGTGTGACTGTTCTTTGTCCAGGAAAAAGAAATCTCTGTTCCAGCTGAGTAATTATTAACGTTCACTCGTCTGTGTGCAGCCTGGTGCAAGTAGCTCTTAATCGATACAAACACTTACAGCCCTGATCCCTGTTTGACAGCTACAGAGAACTGCGCTGTTCTTCCTCGCCTTTCCCTAAAGAAAGAAACTCCTTCTTGCATTTTACGGGTGGGACAGACTCTGCGTTGGCAAAAGAACAAGAAAATTTTGACAGCCGACCACATTCTTGGAAGGTGCCCCTAGCACCTCCAGGGCTGAAGGTGCCATCTTACAACACGGAGGACGTCCGTCAAAAGAGATGGCCCCTGTCCCCTGCCATCAAATGGGAGAGACTTCGTCATCAAAGTCTAGATGACGAAATGTCGTTTTCTCTGTCAGTCTTCTGCCAAGCTCCCTGGACTACCTCTCCGTGGAATCAGGTACCAGCAGAGTTACTGAGGGCAGGTCCAGGTGAAAAGGCTGGGAGCATGACAGCCCCTCTTTGCATCAGCCCACAGGTCCTCCACATCAGGAACCTGAAGTTGCCCAAATTAAACACAGCCATGGGTGTAAACCCAACCGAAGCAAAGCAAACCATCCTTTATGACAGGTTGTAAAGACGAAGGAGCTACAGCCCAGACAACAATGTCTATCTCCACATATCCCAAAGTTTCACCATGCTAAAAAAAAACGGGTAAAAAGCAGACTACCTCTGGGAACATTTAATCAAGTTAAGGCCAAATTCAGTAAGGTCAGAGTCACAAGCCAATGCGCTTTTCCCCCTGCTATTTACACAAATGTGTCAATCTCTTCACTACGAGAGGTTTCATACTGATGCACATGGACATCTACTCAACAGAGCCCCCACTTCTGAGTGCTTTAAGTACATATCCTCAAATGACCTTTGGAAAGAGCATTATGTGTAGTTCACAGGTGGGAAAGAGGAATATAGTGAAGTTATATGACTTGCCCGTGACTGTACCCGAAGTCAGTGGCAAAACCTGGAAGCTAAACTCAGATCACCTCTCCTCAGCCTAAGTGCTCTAACTATGAAATTATCCTCCCCCCCGCCAATAATCACAGAACGCTTCAATACTAGGTATATTTTAATAGAAATAATCTTGTCAAGTTTATAGAAAATTTGACATTTATAGAAATTAATAGAAAATTTGAAAAATTAGTAACATCAATTTCCTCTGCTTTGTGATGCTTCAGTTTTTTTTATGGGCACGTATTATGGAAATAAGCCCTACACTTCTTACTGCAGCTGGGGGTTTGTTACCATTTGTAACACAAACCTAGAAACGGGAAAAATATCTAGTCATTCCACAGCTCATAAAGCCTGGCTATGAGAAGCATCTGAGCTCCAGGCCATTTCACAACGTAGGCTTACTCTTCCTTCCTCAGGTTTATTTTCACTCGTCTTTGAATGCAGATTTGGGATTGTGACTGACTTAAAACTCTATCAGGGAGTCACTGCAGAAGTTCCAGGAGTTTTGGAGAGCCTGCGCACAAGAGGATTAAATCAATGAGGATCACTGATTTTAAAAACACGCACAAAATCATGAAGCAGATAAAAAGACGTTTTCCAAGGACAGACTCTGCACGTGCACAAGGCAGGCACATATCTGCCACACACGGCTGAGGACAGGCACGCTTGATGTACCACTCCTCAGTTTGACTTTTAACTGGAACGGGGCAAATCAGGCTGGCACCTTGATCCTGTTTCAGAAGAGGAATCCCCTGAATGTCTTAAGTGTGGTGCCCACTTACCTGTTCCATGCAGACCAATAGGGACTGCAAATTCATTGTCATCAGAGCACACCTACACTTCTCCCTAGCTCATGCTCTTTCAGTTCCCAGCGCAGTGCTGGTTTCACTGCCAGCCAGGTTAGGCAACGGTACCATGTCCTTCCCGTGCAGCTTGTCCTGCAGCTTCCAGGATGTACTCAATTACCACTGTTTCCAGCGGGAGTTAAAGACCAACACTCTGGAGTGCTCCCTCTAGAAATGACTCTGTGGAGTATGACTCAGACCAACCCCGAGCCACACGCTTTTCAAAAATACGATGATATTCAACAGAAACCTGGTATTCCATTTACAAACGAGACAACTAGATCCTGCGCACATTAAATTTAACATACATTTTGAGCCATTCAGACAGCATAATCACCGCAGCCCCTGAAGTTCTCCATGTTTAGCTGCGGAGTAATTGCACCTGGCAATCCCATCTCCCCTCGCGCCTAATGTCAGCGTTACCTTTTGTGACAGTTACAGGAGGAGATAATTTGTAAACTGGAAACTAACTGCACATGAAGGACCGAATAGGTCAAGGAAAAGAAGAGATCTTCACTGACTCTCATCAGCTCAAAGGAGCTTGCATGGGAAAAAGAAACACAGCTAATATTACGTTACTTAACCAACGTCCCACTTTGTGAGAGCAGATGCCCACTCAGGGGACATGCCTCGGATCACACCTGGCAGTAAGAGTCCCGTGATACAAGGACCAGAATTACCATGGAGTTACAAATCTTCGATCTGGAAGACTCCGGTCATGCATGGAAATCCCTGGGCATTGTGTGGATGCTAGGAAATCTGCGTATTTTCAAGGCTAACCTGTATAAGGAAGAGTGAATCTTCTGCAAAATACAAAGTGGGTTATTTAGGTTACTCCTCCAGGAGGACACAACGTCACCCCTCGGGACTAGGCTTTCTGCATTTCAAAAAATACAATTCTTCAACAAAGTATCTGACAAAACATCCAAATGCTACACAGTTCTCTCTATCTGAACACTTTCACTGAAGAAAATGAGGATTTCTTTCATAATTCAGGGAAGAAGAATCTTGCTCTTTTGAGCAAATTCAAATTTCTTATGATCCAAAGTGGCAATTCCTTTAAATTCTTATTTAGGAGATCAGCCAAGTATTGCCAGGAAGAATTAGTTCTACCTGCCATAAAAGCACATTTTAAAATAAGCAGCTTGTTTCAATTTAGTGATTTAACTTATTTGATGACTGTTTTAACACTAAGGATGATAGTTGAAAGTATTTTAAATTTTTCCTTTTTATGCTTTGAAGGGGTAAAATGGCGATTATGTTCCCCCTGCTTTTTAAAAGAATTAAAACAGCCTCCTACTTCAATGAGTTGGAATCCCTGTGTCTTCATTCCTCTCAGTAGAATATATTTGCATAATAATAGTGGATAGTCAGAACAGCAATATATCAGAGTTCACATGAACAATGTTTTTTTCCAGCCCATTCATCAGTCCCAGCATCTCAACATAGCAAATATATACGCTCCCACTTAAACTTGAGCTTGAAAATCCTAGGTTTCTCAATTGCAATAGAAGAGAAAACTTAGAAGGCCAATATATCTGATTTTCCTCTGTAGCTGAACAATATTCTTTGTTACCTCTTTGGCCCAGCATTTATACCTTTTCATGGGGAACAAGCCCCATAATACATTCTTTGTCTCCTCTGTAATCTTTCTGCATGAGTCGATGTGTTTTTTAACCATGGACTTAAAGCAACATTTCTTCCCTTGATGATAACCGGCATCATTTGCTCAGGCAACTAAAGCACAAAGCAAGCTGGTTTTATTTTTTAAGGCCCTGATATGATACAATGGCTCCAAATAATTCAGAGACCACTGTGTTCTCTATACATTTCTGCAGCCTTTGAGATTAGCTGATTTATTCATGGCTACAGTCCTCAAACGCAGCATCTGGAGTATGAAAACCCATGGATTTGCAATTAATTTCTGCTATACATATCTGAAAGACCTGGAGTCTGCTGACCTCCTGGACACCATGCAAGTCCCATCTGCTATCTGCTCACTCATACTTTTGTTTGAAAGGATGAAGGGGGAGTAATTTAGACTACGATTAACTGCTACCTTCTGTATCTGTTTTTCATAAAGTAAGCCCATTTCTCCTTTTTCAATCTGGTAGAAGTCAGCTGGGATACTTGTATTTTTAAAATAGAAAGATAAATCAGTCCAATGGTCATACAAGGCACAAACTTGAAGCAAACTAACGGGATTCCACTGAGGTATTTCTAATATCACAATATGAGGGATGAAAGTACTATATACCAACAACTTTTATTTGAATTCAGGAAATTTTGCTATAGAAAATGAAATCTTAATTACAAACTACATTTTGGTTTTGATTTAAATCATTATACAGAAGCCCACCACAGCAAGAGTACTTGTAACTAGGGGTTCCCCGCTCCTATTTTAGTATGTCCTGACAAAATTTTTATGCTTCTTCTATTCACTGGAAGAATAAGGGAGTATTTTCCTCAAAACAAAGAACTTTTTCCAGGACATAATCTGCAGAGTCACCAGTTACCTGAGAGCTGAGTTTGGCTGGCAGTTCCGTCCCCAGCCTCCACAGAGAGAACAAGGGGCTCCTAAAAAGGAAGACAAGCTGCTACTGGTCAACACATCGGTTGGACTCAATGATCTTAGAAGTCCTTTCCAACCTTAGTAATTCTATGGTTCTATGAACACTACTGCAAGCTTAAGCCCAAAGTCCTCAAGACATCAGGTGCAGCTGTTAGTTGTTCTCAAAAAAAAAAAAAATTCCTGATGCATTATTTGGACATTGGCATACATAGCTTTGTCCTCTCTTAAACTTCCACCAAACCAGCATCAAATCATTACCCTCCAGTGAGAAACAACATGTCTATTAGAGGACACAAAATCCTCTTCCACCTCTGGACAAAGTCTGCTCCTTTTCATTTGGGACCATACCATCCGCCATGTTTTCAAACGAGAGAGATGACTCCTCCCTGAAACACAGGCACCGGCCTCAGCTGCGTGCGTTACTCAAGGAGAGCCATGACGAACCTCCCACCGTTTCATCACCCTCCTACGACCAGCACTGTTCCCCCTTCCTTCCTTCAGTTATTAATATTATTGTGACAACGGCACTGTTATCAGGAAGCGGAGAGCAACAGACTCATTTTTAAATCTCTCTCTTAAATTAACAATAAACTGTTTTAAAGGGTGCCGCTAAGAAGGAGTAACACTCAACGGGCCACTTCCACAGCCTGGATAGACAGACAGACATGGGAGGCTCTGCCTAGACAGGCATGTCGAACAGTTGCCTCCAGGACAACAAACAACTGGTATTTAAACTACTTTGTTAGCATCAACCCACCTCCTTGGCTGACACCCCAGCTCTGCGGCAGCTCACGGCTACCATTTAGCCTGTTCGGCAGGGCCAAGCTTTCGCCCATGATGATGGAGCCAGCGAGCAGCTGACTCTGCGGGAAGCAAGTACAAAGTCACCCCCTTAAAACCAAGGCTACAGTTGAGTTAAGGACAACACCGAGTTTTTAAAAATAAGATTCTCGATCCCAGACAGATAAACAGTCTTGGGCCTTTGATGTACTGAGAATTCCCCTCAAGATACTGACTAGAGCTGTGTGAATAATTGATTTTCTCAGCTGAATAGCTGAAGCAAGCAATGAACCAAACCCCAACTTATTTGTTAATTAACTTTTTTTTTCCCTTGAAAACTGGGGGGGCGGGGGGAAAAGCATAGTTTGGGACTGTTGAATTTTTTTATTCAAACAGAAATTGTCTCTCTTCCATTTCAAACATTTTTTTTCCAGACAAAAAATATCTAAAAATGCAATACTAGATTTGTGATAGGAAGCAAGGGTATGCATCCCGTAAGGTAGGACACCTCTTAAGCACGGTCACCTGAGGCGTATGGTTCCCGTTTGGTGAAATCTGGAGAAACAGCCACACTACTTTAAAATCCAGCCCCTGGGAGACATGCTCAGGTTTGGGAACCTGGACCCAGGTTTCTCCGCATACAGGGGCAATGCTGAAAAGTAACAGAAAAGTGCTACCTCTTAATTTCTGTGTTGCACACTTACGTCTCCTTAAGGACATAACTCCTGAGTGAAATGTTTCACCTGTGAGATGTCAGAATGACTTCTCTCAATTTTTCTTTTATTCTGCTAAAAGGTTGGTGAAATCCATTAAAAAAAAATCTGAATTTGTCAAGAATCTTGACTGCCCGAAAATGTATTTTCAGTGTTAGTTTCGTCTGCTTTTTGATCACTTTGTCAAAAAAAGAAGGTTGTATATGTTCATAGGTTACTATTAGCTCTGACAAAACAACAGACCAAGAAGTGCTGCGTTTCCCTCCACAGAACCGGCAGAGAACAGCAGCGCTACAGTTACCTCGGCAAAACGGGACTGATGAGAAACGTTGAATGAAATCAGCCACCTCGGTTTTATCACGCAAATTGCCAAAAGGAGGAACGAACGCTGGCGGGAAGTTCAGTCCTGCCTACTCACACCCACGCTCGCGCCGGCGAGGCGCGCTTTCGGATGCGTCACGGGCTCGAGTATTCACAATGATTTCACGCTAAATCACGGCGCTGCGGACCGGCGACATTTCTCTGGAAGGTCCCGTTTACCCACTGGCGCCGGCAGCGCCCCGTCTCCCGCTCGGCCTCATGGCTGCCGCCATTTGCTCACGCAGGGTTGTTTTGAGGCGGTGGAGAACAGACCTCGCCCTTCCAGCCTTTCTGATTAATAGCAAGCGTGCTGAATATTTCATGCTATTGCAGGGCGCAGGCTGCTTACAGGAATTACACAATCAACCTGGTGTAAGCCATCGCTGTTTGTTCGGGACGGCTCCTCGCAGGCACCGAGGCTACCCGCAGCCCGGCAAGAGTTACCCAACACCAGCCCCGCAGCTCTGGGAATGCAGCGCCTCGGCTCCCAACGTTTCGGCGGCTCTATTTTCATTTTTAAAGAAATACGGTCAAGAGTGGATTACCTGTAAAATGAAAAACGAAACGGGGATAGGGGAGCGCCTGTCGTATTCTGAGCCTATTATGCAATGGAGTCGAGATTACATAACGAGGGGAGTGCGATTACAGAAACGTGGCTCCCACGATGCGGAGCCCGGCTATGATGACAGGCTGGCAACCCATCACAGGCTACACCTCTGTAACCCAGAAATTCAATTTATTGTCAGTATTACCTATTAACCTTTCCACTTGGAATGAACGATCCAAGACATTGAAATGTGCACGTCACACCTATTTAACTACTAAGTTACTGGCAGCAATTTATTTCTGCCTTTTTTTTAATCGCACACCCATTCTCTTTTTTTATAATTAACTTCGTAAACTTCTGGAAGAATGTTATTGAAACTCTTGCATTTTAAATGTGTGTATTAATGATGCACACATAAACATCCTCTGTTATCAGAAATTACTACTACTTTCTGGAAATCTCTTAAGTGGTTTAGGGAAGAAAATTGTCAGATTATATATTTTAATATTTATTACTAATAAAACAATTTAGTGCTTTTCTTCACTGAACCATTTTATGATCCCAGTAAATCTTAATTTAACCCTTTTACGTTCAACACTCAATACTGCAGAAAGATGCTGACTTGTTAAAAAAATTGAGAGAATTTAGCATTCTAAATGCTTGTCTATAATAATGAGAACTATGACGTATATAAAAAGAGATGGGTTAACAAATAGTGAGACGCAGTTAAGGGTAGCTACAGAACTTCAACATATCCCAGGCTCAACGTAAATTAAGGCTCTCTTTTTTTCTGGTAGATGTTTTTTATATCCCAAGGTGACCTAGGAAACCTGACCTCTTCAAATGAAGTGCAGAGAAAAATACTATCTGATTAAAAAAAGGAGCAGTAGGCCCAAATCAAACAGAGAAAAAGGAGGAAAAGCTACTTACAAAAGAGTACGTTAAATAATCAAAATTAATTTTCAGTCTTAAGAGAAACTAAGCCTTTACTTCTGCTCACGCAAGCAGTTCCAGAGGCAAACAGGAGTAACCTCACTTTTAAGCAAATGAAAAATACATTATTATTCACTCTCCCCACACCCCCCCCCCAAAATTAATTTTCAGTCTTAAGAGAAACTAAGCCTTTACTTCTGCTCACGCAAGCAGTTCCAGAGGCAAACAGGAGTAACCTCACTTTTAAGCAAATGAAAAATACATTATTATTTACTCTCCCCACACCCCCCCCCAAGATACGAATTTAAGAAGTTACTTAGCATCATTTACTGACAGACGTGAAGCTGTGCATGTCCCCTGGGTTCAAGGGCATTCATGAAGTGAACAGGAAAATCACTCTGTCACAGCCATGTGTATACTGCCCACTACAATAACCATAAGGAAGGACTGGCTATGAGTTTCACCAGCAATATTTGCCCATTTATTAAAAAACGGCTTATGAAATACTTCTCTTCTAAGGATATTCTGCAGGAGAGAAAGAAAAAAAGCATAAACTGCATTGATTCAGCTCCTATGAGATCCTCTGCCAGGGGAACCAGGCACCTCCTCCGGAGAGGAGAGCTGGCAGGAACCGTGTAGCTGCTGCAACTGCAGTGCATACCCGAAATTACTTGTTCCCTTCAGGCAGGGAAATTTTAAACTGGCACAACTTTGCCAGCAGCTCAGTCAGCAATCCCAGGTGTGACCCCGTGCCACACCTCTGCCCTGTGTGCCAAGCCCCAAACCAGGGGTCACCTCTTCTTCCCCAAGGGATGCTATGCAGGACAGCACCAGACAAAGACCGGGGGACAGCAGCTCCAGCGTCGTGCCCTACGCCAGCGGCAGCACTTCACGCAGGAGACCAGCAAGTATGGCCGACTAGTTGGTGAAGGGCAGGAGGCGGAGGACTCGAATCCCAAACCCCACTGGAGCCTGAAGAGCCCCTTTTGCTTTGGGGCAAGGGAGGTGCCTCTCGGGGGCAACGGGCATGACATCTTGGTGCCACACGCAACAGAGCCAGGCACAGGGACAAAAGACGTGCAGGAGGACACGATGGATGCATGTGCTCCTTGCCCCTCCAAGTTGCCCCGTACCTCCGCTGCACCTGCCTGAGAAGGGACCCCCGAGCAAAACACGTGTGTGCCTGCCTCCTTCCCACCAGTGATGCCAGGTCCTCAGGGGAGACCTGTCACCCAGGCCTGGCCAAGGTCAGTCACAGGTGGGGCTTGACCCGCTGCCCTTTGGGGTTCCCACCCAAACACATGCACAGACACCATCCCCCCCCACCACACGCACGCAGAGCGAGAGCCCATGGACCCCCTACCTGCCCCTTGACCAAGCTGGCCGCAAACTGCCTCATGACAGCCTCCACGGTGTAGGCGCTGGACCAGCCGCGGGGGGTGAGGAGCTCCATGCCGATGGCTCCGTCAAAGACGTAGCCATTCTCCAGACGGGGGCTGAGCACCCTCATGAAGGGCGGCGAGAAGGGGAAGTTGTCAGGGAAGGTGAGGTTGAGCAGGATGTACTCCGTGTTGGTCTCCTTCATGTCCTGCCACAGCACCGAGTCCTTGTCCACCTGGTGCAGCTTCACGTTCCAGTCGAAGAGGCTCTCGTCCACCAGCTCCACCGAGATGAAGCGGTC
>NW_008824552.1:0-3407 GCF_000699105.1 Pygoscelis adeliae
GAAAGGCCTGGCCTCTGTCAACGACCAGAACCCAACTGGCACCGATTCCAATACAGCCTTAGATGAGGGTGCAGACAGCAGTCTGGAAGAGCGCCTCTCCCACCACGTCAACGGCTTGCAGCAAGTTCTGACAGACCTCACCAAAAACACCAAAGCCCTAACCCGGAGGTACAGCCAGATCCTGGAGCAGATCAACCTCAGTGAAGGTCAGTCCAGCTCTTGAGCCTGCACCCCCAGCCTCTGAGGTAAGAGCTTGGGGAGATGCAGTGCCAAGGAGGAGCTGGCTGAGGCGTAACTTTGTCCTCTTGCCCCATCAGCTGAGTGGCTTTCCAATGTTTGCATCACACCCCCAAATCCCAGGAGTTGAGCCTGCACTTCATTGCTCAAGAGATACATCCTCCTGGATGCCTTTCTCAATTGCCCACTGGTGCAAGCTGTGCCACTGAACAAAGGTCACCTTGTGAGCTCCACGTTGTCCCCAAGACTCCCCAGCTTGCAGCATAGGCAATGTCTGGCTGCTGTTAGGCAGACACAAAAGTTCCCAGGGAGAAAAGGGCTGCGTGGTTGGAGGACCCTGAGCTCTGGACTCCAGGAGCTGCCAGACGCTGGTGCTCCGGTTGCTTCTCTTTTCTCTGTGATGGAAACCACAACAGAGTCATTTTTAGGGAACAATTTGGCACTTTCAGGTCTCCAAAAGTCTAAATTTGACATGCCACCTGCAAACACCTCAGATACTTCAGTTCTCCCCTAGCCTGGGGGATGGAAACCCATTCTCCATGCTGGTGGGACTTTCATCCCTGAGAACCCTTGGGGAGACATCCCTGTGCCCCACCAGAGATGGGGCTCATGGCCAAGCTCCTTGTAGTGAAATGGAGAGTGTAGAAAGGTGACAGCAACAACAGGGAGCATTAATGGGGACTTTATAACATTAACCCTTGTTTTGGGGGAAACATGGCCAGGAATGAGGATGACCCAGCCAAACCATGTTGGTTATCCCCACAGGGTGATCCGTCGTCTGCAGCCCAGCGGCACTTTTTCAGCTGCTCCAAGTCCCACTGAGGAGCACCTTTTGTGAGCAGCACAGAGCTTGGCCGTCTGCCCGCCAGGCACTGCCTACACCACCCGCTTGCCCTGTGGCCGATCCTGCCGGCAACCTTGCTGCTTCATTTCACCCCTGTCCCAGGGGGATTTCTGCGGGACAGAAATGAGTGTTTCGTGTTATTGCTTTGTAGAAGGCATCTGTAACTTTGAAGCAATGCTTTTTTCTGCATGTGTCTAAACCCCCCCAACCGGTCTCTTTGATAATGTAATTGCTTCCCAAGGCTGATCTGAAATGAAACGCAAAGCCTTGTGCAAATGTGTCCTGTGTTTCCTACCAGCTGTCACTTCTGTATAGCTACTGTCCCCCAGCCCATGAGGACGGGGGGGCCTTGGCCACCAAGGCCACGGTCCAGTGCAGGGAGGTGAGCTGGGTTTCTCTGTTGGGGAACGGGAACTGGGTTTGCATTGGGATGGATGTTCCACCTGCCTTCTGGCTCTCACGCCTTGCAAAAGTTTGGTGTAATCCTGCCATCATCCTGTGCTGGGATCCCAGCATGCTCCCCAGCATCCTTCCTTCCCTTCCCCAACATCCCTTCCTCTCCTGGACCCCCAACTTCTCAGCTCTCCAACCCAATCGGTACCTGCACATCCCTTCCCTTGGCCCATACTCATCCAGCCCTTCAGACCCAGCACCATCTCCACCACACACAGCCCTGGGGACAACCTGCCACAATCTCCGCCAGCCCCAGCAATGCCAGGGGGCAATTCTGCCTCCTCCCAGCTTGGCCGTGGCACCCTCCAGAGCCGGGAGCAGAGGAGGAGGTGGGGATGCTCAGCTGGGGTGAGGGGGAAGACAGGGCTTCGCTCGCCTTCGATCCCTGCGAGCTTTGGGGAGAGCAGGGGCAAAGCCCTCGCTGAGTGGGCAGGGGCTGCAAGCCCTTCGCAGGGGTGTTGGAGCCCTCAGCACAGGCTGGGTCCCACCTCCAGGTGACTCCTTCCCTCCCAGACACACCACTCTGGGGAAGTCCTACTGAGCTGGGCACTAGAGGGAGGTGTCCCCTTGCCTCTTCAGGCCATTTTAAAACAAATGGAACTGCTGAAACAGTGCTGCTTTGGCTTAACAAACGCTGGTCCTCCATCAGCTTTGCAGTTTTGACTAAAGAAACCAGAAATCTCTGAGCATCTCTGGTGAGAGGATTGCAACCATGCCCTGGGCTGCAGGCTCCAGTTGTGTTGCGTGTGTTGCTGCACATGCTCTCCGAATCTGCCATATCACAAGAGTGAAATAACATCCTTCAGACTGAAATCGGAGACTCATCAGCTCTAAAAGTCTCAGTCTAATATGAGTGAATGTTCTGCAGATGGTTCTCCTGTTTCTTCCCATTACCTGGAGGCAGCTCCATGCCTTGTCATGGGTTCCTCTTCATGTTAACCCCCACAGTGGGGCCCTGATCGCTCAGCAGCACTTTGAAGCTCCAGAGCACTGTAAAGAAACAGAAAAGCAGGAAGTGTATCCCTTGCTTTTATTTTAGTGAAACTCTAATAGCACAGAAAGTAAAAAAAAAAACTTATTTCACAATTTAACAACAAAATGCACTGTGGTTTCAAAGCATCCTCCCACTACACCCCCTGCCCTGACATCCTGAGCAATGGTAGATGCTGTCTTGAAATCAGTCACACTTAAATATCCGCAGTCTCAAAAACACCCCAGAATCACCAACTGTTCTACAGTCCTTGCACAGAAGGAACCCAGCAGTGGACTGGGGACAGCTGATGCCCCGCGTAATTCCTCAGGGGAATACATTCTCTTTGACAAGCAGGATCATCCCGTGCCCAGGCAGAGTTTTGCTATAGATCAAAACTAAACATGATCTCCTTGACGCTGCTTTAACAGATGAAGACTGATAATGAACCTGGTTGCATTAATGGAGACCTCCTCTGCAGTGTGCTGACCACAAGAAGAGACGAGCTCTCTGGCTGCCTGCTGAGCAGTGAGTTTGTGCATCAGCCAAACCAGGTCAGCTTCCCTTTGGCCCACGGCATGAGGGCGTGAAGAGTTGTGTGGCCTCTGCTCTTGTGCAGTAAAAAAAATAGTAATAATAAAAAAAACACTCCTCCTAAACATTCTCTGGTTAGCATCTTTTTTTGTCAGTTGGTTGGCAGAGACTATCTGATGGACTGGAAAAAAGCAAAAGGCACCGTCACAGCTGAGGAGAGTAATCCTTCTGTACATTTTCACCTCCTCTGTGAAGGAGAAGATGATGCTGGGCAAAAGAAAAGACATTATTTTTTGCTCAGTTTTCCCATTCGTTCTTACCTCCCCTGGGACTCTGGAGACCCACCAAGGCTGAAAGGATAACACTGTG
>NW_008824552.1:3443-4839 GCF_000699105.1 Pygoscelis adeliae
GTAGGGCAATGGGACTGGGAAAGTGTCTCAGCAAAGAGGATAACCCGAGCGTGGTGGTCCCACTACTGCTCCTCAGGCTTCTCCTGCTGTGGCCATGGGGAAAGACTCAGGGTCTGTAGCCCCTCTTCCAACCAGGCCGAGATCTGGGAGAAATTCCCACATCTTGCCCAACCACAGCTCTGAGGATGCTAATTCAACGGGTAGAGAGGCATTACCAGTTTAAAGTGTATGGTTGGTATTAAAGCTTTACAACTGGGCATGTTTGGGTGTCTCTGATGGGTGCAGCAAAACACTGCAGCATCTCCAGCTCTCCTGGTCTTAATTTTTTCACCGCGTGCGTCTGTGTGATTAGATTAATATCTAGTCATTTGTTTAAGAAAAAGACTTGTTGCCCCTTGTGACTAAGGGAATTATCTTAAAATGTGCTATGCAAGCACTTTAAACCTCAAAACCAGAATGCAAATAAAAAGGACTCCTGCATAGACATGGGGAGGGGACAAAAATATTTGTAAGATACATATGCACATCTTATACAGAGATACACTCCATATGCATTATTTTATATATATATGCATACATGTTAATCTTTGTTTCAGACAAAACTTCTCATGGGGAGGGAACACTCAGATTTTTGGAGGGGAAGAATTTATGACATAGAATTCAGGACCTTTGAACGGTATATTTTTTGACCAGCACTCCTTGTATGATCCTGGTCAACCTTTTGCTAGCCCGGGCCTCAGCTTCCTCTTCTCATTGCTTAAGAGTTAATGTTTATTCAGAGCTTTAACTTAGGGGGAAGTCACGATGTGCAGAGCAAGGGCAATTTCTCATTTGCTGCATCCTGTTCTCTCAGGGTTTCTTAGAGAAAGACACTCCCTGAAAGGCCCACCACTGCACAAGGATGAATTAAGGTACCCATAAACTGTTGCAAATACTGTGTCCAAGCACCCACTGAAACAGGGTGGGAGTGGATAGAAACTAGAGCTTATCATTGCATTGAAGCTCCCCAAAGAGAACAAGGCGTTTCTGCAACGGTGTGAACGTTGGGAAATGCCCCTATTCTACCCAGTCTGAGCTGCTGTAATGTGGAAAGTGTGAGTAAAATGTGAATAATGTGTGAAATGGGGACTGTATAAACCATCTAATTGCATCAACAGCCCAAGTCAAGGGAGGAGGTGCTGGAAAAAATACCCCCGAAACCACATATCCTTTGGCAGGAGCATCTCACCAGGGGACAGGGATATCTGCCACCAATACCCGGAGGGAGCCCCAAAAGTGTAGATCCTTTCTCTAGCTCCACAGCAGCTTATTTCCACGGCAGATGCCCAAGGATTTCCTCTTGATCGAAGCCTTGGTCTCACAGGGTCCCAGAGATACACAGCCAAAGTCTGTCTTC
>NW_008824552.1:4904-5661 GCF_000699105.1 Pygoscelis adeliae
TTTATTTTCCAGCCTCTCCTCTCCTACCACTGGCTTGGGAGAAGCGAGTTGTAGCCTCAGCAACAAGACCGGGCATAAACTGGTTGGGCTGCCATCCTTCATAGACTACATCGAAATAATCCTCTTTTCTGCAGATCGTCCTTTTTCTGGCTAGACCGACAGCATCAGCCTGAATTTGGACTGGAGACAACCCAGTGTCCCTCAAGATGGAGCCACCAACTGAACAGACCCATGCCAACACCTTCAATAGGACTGCTGTGTGACAGGGACCTGGGAATATTGGCACCCATACACTCAGCTCTGCCCCACACCCTCCATGTGGCATGCCAAGAGTTGGGAGAGAGCTCAGGAAGGGAAAGCACATGAGGAGATAGAGAAAGACAGGCCAGAAGAGAGCACTGTTGTATACAGTTTGGCTTCTTGCTCCAGGAAAGCCTACAACCTAAGCTGAACATGATATAAACATAGGAAAGAAGTCAATGGGCATGAAGATCAGGAGAATAATGTGTTTTCTCAGGAATGTGGACACTGATGGGCCTGTTGGGTTGTTTAAACCGATGGCAATATGAGTGGTTAAGTCCGTATCCCGAGGATGCCTCCCCCCATTCATCCACTGGGGATGGCGCGTGCACTTGCTTGGCCAGGAGGTGTTTTGCTCCCTTGGCTTTTGATGGTGTCCTGGGGCCTGTCTAAAGCCAGCTCAGATCTCGACACAAGCCACCAGCCACGCACTCCCCAGGTCCGTGAAGGTAGGTGG
>NW_008824552.1:5746-8673 GCF_000699105.1 Pygoscelis adeliae
TGGCTGTTTGATTTAGGAGTGGTTCCTGGACTGCAAAGCCACCAGCCCAGCTGCACCGGTGCAATCCCTGAGCAGAGCTAAAGCAAACTGCTGATGGTTTTGCTTTTCAGCCACATCACGCTTCACCCCGCTATGCTAGAAGTTTGCTCGCATGCGGGTCTCCCCCCTCGCTGGGCACTGCTGGCTCCACTAGGAACAAATCCCCAGGATCTGGCTGGGCAGGGTGCAGATGGAGCGATGTCAGTGAGAGCTGACGTGAGGACAGCGAGCTCTTGGATCCCAAGTGCTCGTGACCAGTGACAAAGAGATGCTTCACAAATTGCGCAGGCTGGCCACAGGTCACCGGAGCAACCTGGCAATTTGCAGGAGTCAGCAAATGTGCTTCAAAAGACAAAAAAAATCTGTTTCTCCTGTGACCTTTGCAAGAGACCTGGCTTGTCTTGGTGCATCCCCCAGCAAACTCCAGGACAGAGACTGGGATGCCCTGCCAAGTCCCAGCTGGAGCAAATACTATCCGCATGGGAGTTCAGAAGAGCTGTGCCAAGTTTGTTGCCTCTCCTCTTTGCTAACATGGCTCATTCCCTAGCTTTCCACAGGAATCTCCTCCACTGGGATGCCCTGGAGCAGGTGGGTCCTGGGAATCAGCTTCTTCAGGTGCCCTTTCCATCGATTTATCATCACTCCCAGCAGTGATAATGCTAAGTGGCTGTAATACACCATGAAGGGTGGAGATCAGCTATGGATCGTCACCTCCATGTTCCAGGCAAATGGTCCAGAGCAAAAGGGCTTTATCCCCTTGAGAAACTTAGATACTGGTGAAGAGGGAACAAGGGGAGAAAGGCAAACAGGAGTGGCTCCCAGCTGCTTCACCCACATCCAAACTCCTCATTTCCCTTCCTGTTTTAAGCGTGTAATTCTTTTCTTTCCCCTTGGATTTAGTGTATTTACTTGTACTAGGGCATAAATCCCAAATCTGAATGTTGTTGATCTAATTCTCTTAAACAGAAGCTGCCAATTCAATGTCTTAAGGAAATCTGTTAAAAATACTTCTATGGATAATACTATTTTCCAAACTGATGTATGTACCAGCATAGAGATGTTCCAGTTCATTGTTATGTACAAATTTATACAATTTTCAAAAAACACATACTTATTCCCCACAAAGCCATTGTCAAGTTATTCATTCTTTGGAAAACACAAAGTTCTCAGCATTAGCATGATTATTCTTATGACTCAAACTGTGGTTGCTCGTACAAGGTCCAGGCACAGGCTAATCCTCTATGCAAAGACAGTGAAAGGATGGTCCCTGCCTGAAAAAACTTACAGTCTTGGAAATATCCCTCTTCCGTTAAAAAACCATGTGGGCAGAGGGAAATCTACTTTTGAAGTGCCTACAGAAGAAATGTCAGGGCCAGTGGCCACCCCAAGCAGAGTAGGCAGGAGGCTTGAAGCATCGCTGTGTTTGAGAAGTCAGGAGAGGAATGAAGAACATCTAACTGCTTCTTCTTCCTTGTCCTCCTCATGGCTCCGTGACCCATTTGGGCAGCCAGCCTCTCCAATAGGTTTCGGCAGCCTCCCCTCTGAGGACAGGACCTTGCTGACTCTGCTTGATCTCCTCTGCAAACATCCTCAGAGCTCTCTTTCTCTGCTCGACAGCAAGCAGGTGGATCCCCAACAGACCATCAGTGCATCAGACGCAGTTTTAAAAGGCCCAAACGATGAAGGAGTTCAGGGATCCAGGCCAACTGGTAACAAACATAAAGCCCAACAGAGATCCTGGGTGGAAATTGCAGCTTAATACAAATCAAATCCCATTCCCCAAAGGGAGAAACCCCGCTAACCTCCCTGAAACAGCACAGCCATGGCCAAGTCGTCTCCAGGGGGTGTGGAGCAGCAGCTACAATGGAGCTGCTGGTTGTGGGAATCCCAGGACCCTGGTTGCCCGAGGCTATGGAGACTTTCATGGCCATGGCTTTTTACTTCCTTCTCAAGGGAAGAATGAAATTCAAACCAGCCTCAGCTAGCTGTTACCAGAGCTAGCCTCCTCTGGTAACAGACCAGCTGCCTCCTCTGGTCCCCTCCAAAACCCTGATTCCCCTTCTGCCTTTCATGGGCTGCTCCCCCATCCACTGGTTTTCTCAGCATGGCTTTGACCGTGGGGTAAAAGGAGGACTGATGAACTGCAAGAGCGACTGTTTCTACTTAGTGCAGGCCCAGAGGGCTTTGATGCAGAGTCGGATGTCTGCCCAGTAAAGCTGTGACACCAAATAGGTCAGATCTGTGGTCCTAGTAATCCAGGATGCCACCTCTGGTATGACCATCTAAAAGCAAAGCACCAAATCCCCATGGGTGGGCAGCAATATGCCAATGGCTTGGACTATGAGAAGTTCTTCCTAAGGCCTAAGGCCTCTTTTGAGATCAGATGAATTTGGCAGTTTAAATCAAGTCCTTACTGAAAAGGGGAAAAAAATACAACTGGGAATAATTTGTATAGCAGGACTGAAAAATGCCATCTTAAAGCAAGTCATTTCCGAACAGAGAAGGACTTGTGGGTGATGTGATGGTTGGAGGCCGTCTTGGGCATAGCTATCACAAAATGATAAGAGTTTTCAATTCCTGGAGAAGTAAGGAGGGGGGTCAGCAGAACTGCTACTTTGGCCTGTTTAGGAGACTGGGTGACACAGTCCCTTGGGACGCAGTCCTGAAGGGCAAAGGAGTCCAGGAAGGCTGAACGTTCTTCAAGAAGGAAATCTGAAAGGGGCAGGAGCAGGCCGTCCCCATGTGCCGAAAGACGAGCCGGCAGGGAAGAAGACCGGTCTGGCTGAACAGAGAGCTTTGGCTGGAACTCAGGAAAAAAAGGAGAGTTCATGACCTTTGGAAGAAGGGGCAGGCCACTCAGGAGGACTACAAGGATGTTGTGAGGTTAT
>NW_008824552.1:10068-13432 GCF_000699105.1 Pygoscelis adeliae
GTGCCCCTGTACTCGGCACTGGTGAGGCCGCACCTCGAATACTGTGTTCAGTTTTGGGCCCCTCACTCCAAGAAGGACGTCGAGGTGCTGGAGCGTGTCCAGAGAAGGGCAACGAAGCTGGAGAGGGGTCTGGAGAACAAGTCTGCTGAGGAGCGGCTGAGGGAGCTGGGGGTGTTTAGCCTGGAGAAAAGGAGGCTGAGGGGAGACCTCATCGCTCTCTACAACTACCTGAAAGGAGGCTGTAGTGAGGTGGGGTTGGTCTCTTCTCCCAAGCAACAAGTGACAGGAAAAGAGGAAATGGCCTCAAGTTGCGCCAGGGGAGGTTTAGATTGGATAATAGGAAAAATTTCTTCCCCAAAAAGGTTGTCAAGCACTGGCCCAGGCTGCCCAGGGAAGTGGTTGAGTCCCCATCCCTGGGGGTATTTAAAAGACGTGTAGATGTGGCATGTAGGGACATGGTTTAGTGGTGGACTTGGCAGTGCTAGGTTAATGGTTGGACTTGATGATCTTAAGGGTCTTTTCCAACCTAAGCAATTACATGATTCTATGTAGTTGGTGGGATTAAAACGTCCCAGAAGAAGCACAAATAATATCAGACTTTTCACATACATGGTGACTGCCAGTCAAAATACTTCACAGACTTCCAGGCTGATTTTTTGTCCCATAATGTGCCAGCAAAAGTGGCCAAGATATAAAAAAGGAGCAAGAGAGTGGAGGAACCAGACCATTATGTTCATCAGACTGAAGAACCGGCTGTGGTTGGCCTAGCAGTAGAAAAGAATTGCGGACATCAGCTAACAACTATTCCTTTTGCTGAAGTGGTGAGGAACTGTGCTGTGGCATTGAAGGTTTGGCTTCAAACCCTATCAACCCTTGATTCTGGTTTGGGGAAACCTTCCAGATGAGCTTTTGCACAAAGTAACCTCTTCTACTGCTCTTCACCCTTCCCTAGTGAAAAGCTTGTGTAAGCAGAGAGGTGACGGTCCACCCGTCTATCCAGTTCTGCAGCTGCAGAAGGAAAGGCTATCACCTCCAGCATCAAAGACGTGCCGTATAGAACGAGTATGAACTCCACCTCAGTCAGTTATATCCAGGATATTTTCTGAAGCACCTACGTAAGCCCACCCAAAGAATGGGATTTGCAGGAATCAAAGGCACAGAAGATGCAGATCTTCCAGCTCTCCCTGTTTTCCAATAAGCATTGATTTTTAAAAATTTATTACAAGTCACAAAACCTGGGCTCCCAAGCAGACCTCACTAGTGCATCCAGCACTGTTAATTCTTCTGGTCTGGCAAAGGGAAAATTCAAGCCCTTCTATTCAAAGCAGCAGGGATAACTCAGACACAGGTTATTATTGAGGATCCCTCGGGATGCTTTAGAGCAGCAGAAGCAAAATGTAAGGTGGGTTTGATGAGAGGTCCACCCAAATGCACAAAGCATTCAAAAGAATCTGGGTCCAGCTTTGATGGAGCCTTGGGTGAGGACTGGCTTTATTCTCAAGGTGAGTGAATCAGTGCAAGTCATAACACTTTTTGCTCCGTGCCTCAAGCTTCTGGTCAGATTGATGCTGTCTTCTGGGAGGATATAGATCCAGCAAAACCCCTGGCAGATGCAAAGCCAGCAAAGCTGGTGTCCATAAGCACAATGCAGCTTTTGTGCAAATGGTTTCCTTACATACCACGCTGTTGTTTTTCATCATTAAAATCTCCCCCGGGAAGACTTTTTAGGAAGCGCTGTATTTGTCTGAGATTTTCCCTTTGGTTGCTGGTATCAGGAAGCAGCTTGAAATGAAAGAGAGTGAGGCAAGGTTGGTACAGGAGGTAATACCTTTTATTAGATCAACAGAAACTGGAAAAATGGAAAAAAAACCCAAGCAAGCTGAAACAGAAGCTGACAGACCTGAGAAAGCCTCGTGTGCCCTAAAGCATGGATGTTTTTATCCATCTATATCAGCTGATCTAATAAAAGATATTGTCTCTTGTTACAAAGATTGACTTACACCTCTGGACAATCACGTCCACGGCAATTTTGCCACCATAATGGAACAAAGAGACAGAAGTGATGAGTGGCCTGAAGACAAACTTGAAAGCAACAGTGCGCTCAGAAACACCTAGAATAAAACCAAGGAGACTCTGCAGGCCTGTGGTCCAGATCTGGAGAGGTTATTTAGGGTCACTCTGATTTGATCCTCTTCATTTAAAAAATGATCACAGACATCCTTGTGAGTGTTTCAATGCTGCGAGAAACAGTCCCACTACCACTAAACCTGTGGTCTCCACTTTTGATATTCGGTGGATCCAGGATATTAGAAAACAATGTCATGCAAAGATACTAATCAAATATTTATGACAAATTGAAAAGAATAGTTCAGGCTCAAGCAGAGATTCAGGTTTGGTTTTATTTACCTTGCACAAATTACTCAGTGCCCAGAGACTGTATTGGCAAGGAAGAAAACGCCACCACCTTGGACAGATTGTAGACACCCTGGATCCGACATGGATACATCAGACAAATGGGATCAATGAGATGGTTTGGGATAAACCGTGCTTGAAAACAGCAGCACACGGAGGCCAAAAAGCTGTGAAAATGTTTGCTGGTTTCGATACAACCGGTTCGCGAGGCAGAGGCAGTCGCGCAGGCACGCGCTGCGGGTCTGCTCAGAGGTGCTCTGCGCACTGGGCCTCCTTCGGAAAGCATTATTTGGCTCTTGGTCACCGCAGAGATAGCATTACAGGAGGTGTGCGCTGGCAGCCGGCCCGAGTCCACCCTGCACCTTGCTGGTTGCCAGAAAACTAATGAGCAAATACTTCCGCTTTCAGGCTGTTCCCTCCCCTCTCCCTACACCTGCAACCCGTACCAGGGCTGCGTCTGGAGCAAACTGGAGCCTCCGGGGCAGCGGCTGGGCTGAGAGCTTGGAAAAAAACCTGACCCACCGAAGAGAAAAACAAGTGAAAGAGGACTGGAGCACGGCAGGGAGTCACCCTGCGTGTGGGGCAGGACCCGAGCACTGAGCAGCAGGCTTTCCCACACCGCTGAGCTGTCACCTCTTGGGGGAGATGAGCATTTCGTCGGAGCACAAGCCCCTTGGGAAGCAGGTCACCGGCAGCCTGCATTCGGTGAGTAAGGTACGGGCTCGAGGGCACAGTTTCCTCCTGTGGGATCAAATCATCCCCTTTGGGCTACATTAGGGTGTTTTTTCCCCCCATCTGTTATTCTGAAGACACCAGGGCTTGCCAGGTATGTGACCAAGAAGAGGACTCCAGGTACAAAGCTGTGTCTGACTCTGGCCTGTTTGCAGCAGTTTGCTTACATAGGGGCCATGTCCCTCGCAGGCATGCAAGGTCTGGCAACAGCAAATAACCA
>NW_008824552.1:13466-19269 GCF_000699105.1 Pygoscelis adeliae
GTGGAATTAATTTAATATGAACTTTAACTGGTCAGATCCCTAAATAAAAGCCTGTGGTGAGTTCTGGGGGTTTTCAACAGTTCTTAGAGTCTCTAATGATGCAAAAGCTGCCCTGTGTTGTAGACGTGCAGAATCATCAGGTGGGAGCAGTAGTTTTTCTAGCGCTAAGGAAAATTAATGGCAACCTCAGTCAAGCAGCGTATTACTAGGCAGCGACGAGATCAGATGATGTTTTCCTTTTCCTCTCCTCTGCCCTCAGTCTGTTGTTAACCAGTTTGCTTTCCCTGTTGTAGCCGTACAGGCTCTCCCCCAGACCTCTCTGCCTTTAACAAATCCAACCTCCTTGTGTTGCACCTTTCAGGTATAGGTTGCAAAATGCTTTCCCAGGGAGGTAACTGTTTCGCAGATTAATAAACCGGGGCACAGGCAGGTGGGATGACTTCCTAAGTGTCACCTCGCTGGCTAATTACAGAGCTGGGAATCAGCTGGTGCCAGTACTCCCAGTCCGCTGGGAACCAGTTCGGTCCCAGGCCAAAACCGTTAATCAAGATCTCAGAACATAGAATCATAGAATACTAGAATACATAGAATCATAGAATCATTAAGGTTGGAAGAGACCTCTAAGATCATCGAGTCCAACCGTCAACCCAACACCCCCATGCCCACTAAACCATGTCCCTAAGCACCACATCTACACGTCTTTTAAATACGTCCAGGGATGTACTAATGAAGAATATGTTATCCAATTGTATTGGTGACCAACAGCATGAAATATCTGACCTGCCATCTGAAAAAGGAGCCAACGGCTCAAAAGCATGAGACCCTCCTGTCAAATGGTCCCTGCCAGGGAAAGCTGTTATTATCCCTTGGACTAATGGCAAATTTCCCAACTGAGAGGCTTTACTACAGAAACAGCTTTGGGCTATGTTCTTCCGTGGGTGGAAATCACAAGACAGTCTCAGACGGAATAATTTGTTATGTCTCCTTGGCCCTAGCGTAAATGATTGCCCTCGAGATGAAGCCACCCACACTAGGGCAAAGTAATATTCCAGCTGGGTCTTTGGCCCGCATCTTCTGTTGTTTCCCTGGCTTGTCTAGGTTGTGAGCAAATTTCTGCTAAATCTGATAGCTTGCTGCTGTTTAAAGGGAAAGGTCTCCCCCTGCTCCGGGCTGTCTGTTCCTAGTCCCTTCCTCTTGCCAGCTCTGGTGCTCGTTAAACCCCTTGCGAGCCAATTCAGCTCAGTAAGATGAAAGAGAAGCAGAGCTGGCACGAGGTGAGCAACAGAAGCACGTAGGTAGGTACAAGGATGGAAAGGGGAGAGGGCAGCAGGAGCTCCCCCTTCTCTTGGTGTGAGCTGTGAGATCAGCTCACGTCATCCCGTGGGTCTGTACCGGTGGGATCCAGCTAAGCACTTAAGTACACGCTTCACTTGAGGCATGTGACTAGCAGCACTGAAGCAGATTCTTACGTGATCGGATCCAAGAAAGAGCAGGTGAGCTCCTGGAAAAAAAGGTTGTTCATTAACTCACGCCTTCCCAATGGCAGGTGCGGCCCCGGCCAGGCACGTGACTTGCATTACAGCAGTGACGGCGGGAGGGAAAATAACTCCCTCCTTTCTTCCCTCTCCTTTTCCTCTACTGAGTACTATAAAAAATGACCGAGTGCAACGGGAGGCTGTTAAAACTCTTCAGCACTGAACCGTCAGGAAGGTCAGACTAGACACCATGTCCAGCTTTCCGGGCATTCAGGCCTCCTCCAATGTGTTTCAGACAGCAGTGGTGTTAATGCATGGTGAAATAAAATAAATCCAAACAAAAACGCGAACAAAAATCCAAACTTTACATTCTTCCTTCTTAAATCCGTATCAGTTGCATGAATTATTTCCTTTACTTCCTAGCTAAAACTATCATACACTTTTCAAGTGCTTTGATAAACAGCTTCTGTCCTCCACCTCTGACACGCTGGACTTTCCTGTCTTGGTTCAGTACTTATAACTAAACCCTCAGACGAGTGGAAGCCAATTCCACCCATTTCTAAAGTTTCAAAGAGCTTTAGTTCCTCCTTTGAAAAGAAAACACCAGCTCAGGTGGTGAAAGGGATGGAGCTGCCCAGCTTTGAGCTCGGTCCTTGTCCCTCTGCACATGGGGAGGGTGAGAGCTCAGGTCGCTCTCGCTGGAAGGACAGGGGCCAGCGGGGATAATGCTTGTGTGGGACTTAGGAGATCGACGTCAAATCCTGCAGTCACCGACAGCTTCCCTGGGCAGGGCACTTCTTGTCCCTCTTCCTCACTGGCAAAACGTCATTTTCCTATGTCCCAAAGATGCGGTGAGCACTCAGCCGTTTAGAAATGTCCAAGTCTCTGCCGCTCTGGTTATGAGGGCTGTATAAACATCCCGCATCTCCTTTTAGCAATAAATGGTGGGTGGATGTTCCCATCTGATCCCTAAGAGATGGGGGCTCATACTGCTCTTCACACTGTCATCCCAATTTCCATCTGCAATCGTTTTTTGGCTTTTTCTTTTCCTTGACGCTTCCATGTTGACAGCCTCGGATAGGTAACGCGTGCGGCTTTTTGTCCCCTTGTGATACTTGTAGTTGTCACCAATTGTGGAGTTGAATGTCGGCGGGGAGATGTACACGACAACGCTGAGCACCTTAAAGAAACACCCCGGCTCCAAGCTGGCGGAGATGTTCACCGGCCAGCCCAAACTCAGGACTGACTCCGAAGGGAGGTTCTTCATCGACAGGCCAGGCACCTATTTCAAATACATCTTGGAGTACCTGCGCAGTAACCAAGTGCCCACCCAGTGCATCCAGGATGTCTACAAGGAGGCGTTGTTCTACGACATCGAACCTCTAATCAAGCAACTAGAGGACTCCCCGCAGATCTTCGGGGAGCTCATGGCGAGGAAGCAGTTTCTGGCTCGTGTGCCCAACTACAGCGAGAACATCGAACTGATGATCCGCATCGCGAGGGCGGAGGCGGTCGCATCCCGCCGGTCCAGCGTCATCGTGTGCGTGGTCAGAACTGAGGAGGACGCAGCCAGGTGTCAGGATGCCTTGAACAGCTTGGACATGGATAGAAAATCGGTGGTGAAGTTTGGCCCCTGGAAGGCAGCGCCAAGTATTTCTGATCTGCTGGACTGCATTCAAATGGATGTTGAAGCCAAAGGGTACAAAATATCCTTTCAGCCCCACGTTGCTGAAAAGGGTTTTCGCTTCAAATCGCACGACTTCTTCTACAAGTTCCTGTTCACCTGGTGGTAGCAAAGTGCCACCATCGATGAGGAACGGAAGAAAGCAATTATTAAAAGAAATTAACTTGGGCTGCGGAGACTACGCCACGGACTACTGGAGGGACAGGAAGAAATGCATGGGGCAACAAAAGGATCTCCTTTGGTCGTTTGCCAAATTAAAGAGCACTCAAGAGCTACTGTTTTGTTGGGCTTTAGGGGATAACGCTACGATTTAAAAGGTATCAGGAAAAGGAGGAATTTTACTCTTTCAGTGTTGCTATTAGACAAGCTCAGAGAGCCAGATCTGAGGGTCGAGCCAACCTCACTCTACCCAAGAGAGATGAATAATCCCAAGTACGTCTCCTGGACATGTGGAGCTGGTCTCTCAGAGAAACGGGAATGGGTCACATACGCGCAATTCCCGATGGAAATACTGACATTAACACATGCTCAAATTAAATTTGGATCCCTAACAAGGAGGCAAAAGCTCTTTTTCTCTGTTTTCCATACCAGAACCGAGGTTAAAAAGAAGGATTTCAGTGTCCCCCACTCTCCTCTTGTTCCTCCAGTAGACAGCCTACTGTCTAGCCAATGTATTTATTACCGTTATTTATTATTTATTCTGAAGGAAGGACAGAGAACCTCAGCTGTGGTCCAGGACCAACAAAAGCTAAAAACATCATCGCTGATCTGAGGAGTTTATAATCTAAGGACACGCACTCCTCTCTCAGGCCATGCTATTTTAATCTTTTTCTCATGTCATTCATTATTATTACTATTTCTAAATACATGAGCTTCTGGAAGAATAGGGAAAACCCACCGTGATTTGATGGGAAGGACGCGCTACTGAAGTGACAGTCTGGGACCTCAGTGCAAATTCTCCTTTACAGACCACGAGTTGGGTCCTACATTGTGTTTTAAAAATCTTAGTATTCAAAAGTTTATTTTTATACCGGAGATGGCTGTTAGCTTGGTTTGAATCTCTCTGAAAATCATAATGGCTAATTGGATTATGATCATATTTCCTTTATTTCTCAGAACATGGAATTCTTCCAGTCAAGGACAATAATCTCTGGGATGTTAAATAAATAACTTTTAAAAGCTCTTTGAATGATACAGAAGTGCTTTATTTACTGACATCTTCCCCCGCCCAAATCCCCAAATTCTAGAGACCTGAAGTTTTATCTTTATGCTAATGGATTTGAATCATTCCTAATTCAGCTTGGTTTCAGATGTGCTCATCCTAGCACAGATTTCCCCCCAGTGAAAGTCGGGAGTCACACCACCGACCTTGGGGCAGTTCTGCTGTAGGTGGGAGGGGACTCTTTGAGACCTCTTGCATTTATAACCTTGGGAAGAACTGATACAATCAGTGTCTGAGAAGGCAAAAAGGTTTAGAAAATAGGGTCTATGATCATATCTATGATCATAACCAAGGGGTCGGTGGTGCTTAGCCTAGAAGAAGAGAGACCGAGGAGGCCTTCAAACAGAAAGAAGGCTGCTTTAAGGAGGAGATCAGTTACTCTTTGTATGTACTAAGGGTGGAAGAAGGGGTAACTGGCTTAAGTCACAACAAAGGAGATCGAAACTAGATATTAGGAAAAAAAAATCTGATTATAGGGTAATTAAAGCCTCAATCCAAGCAACCTCCTAAGACTACAGAACTGCTGTCATGAGAAACTTTAATAGTTTTATCAAGGATGGTCTTCTAGAACAGTCCAGGCTGAAAGGGACCTCGAAGGATCATCTGGTCCAACCTGTGGTGGGAAAGGGAGCCTGGATGAGATTATCGAGCACCCCGTCCCGTCCCGTCTTGAAAACCCTCAGCTATGTGGACTCCACCGTGTCCCTGGGAGGTTGTTCCAGTGAATGATGGTTCTCACTGTAAAAAATTTCTTTCTCATATTGAGGAGAAACCTCTTCCGGCGCATCTTGCACCCGTTGTCCCGTGTCTTCTCCACATGGCTCCTTGTGAAAAGAGATCCACCATCCTCTTTGTGGACGCCCTTTAAGTACAGGGAACACTGTTCCCCCCGTGGAAAACCGTTCCCAGTGCTCCGCTCTTTCCTTCCAGGGCAGGTTCTCCAGACCTCTGATCGCCTCCCTGGCCCTCCTTTGGCCCCTTCAGCCCCTTCCCAAATTGCCTTGTCCCTAAAATGCCACCAAACTGCGGCCACCCCTGGCTACCTCTAGCCATGCAGCATCACGGACGTAACTGCTGCCTGTGCCTCCTGTCATCTACCTAGACTTAGGTCTGTCAAGGGGCTCCTCGGTGCCAGGGCCTCCCTCCCCTCTCCTCAAAGGAGACACGTTTGAAGGTCGCGCCAAGCTTTCACGTGTGTCTAACACAAGCTTGCTTGGAGACATCAAGCCATGTTATTTATATTTTGGTCTTTATATGGTCTGACATCAAATACTAGCGAAACCGGTGGGTATTTTGGGGGAAAACTGAGCGGGGCTGGCGGGGCTGGCCCCCTGGAGAGGTTTGGCTGCCGGGCGGGCCAGGCCGCA
The DNA here is from genome assembly GCF_000699105.1 of Pygoscelis adeliae. Classification (NCBI taxonomy): domain Eukaryota; kingdom Metazoa; phylum Chordata; class Aves; order Sphenisciformes; family Spheniscidae; genus Pygoscelis; species Pygoscelis adeliae. The sequence goes on from NW_008824552.1 coordinate 19,215, forward strand.
GCCGCCATGTCAGGCCCGCGTTCCCGTGGCAACGGCCGGCCCGCCCCCCCCCGGC
>NW_008824552.1:19831-23729 GCF_000699105.1 Pygoscelis adeliae
TTTGCTCTGGGGTGGTTGTCTGGGGTTGGAGGAGGCAGGATTTGCCTCCGGCTGGGGTGGGGAGAGGCAATGTTTCCCGGGGATAGGGGCTATCAGGCAGGACAGGAGCAGCCCCAGGGGGCTGAGGGTGTGTGCCTTCCTAAGGCAGATGAGGGAGAGGCCAGCAACTGCCGTGGGGCACAGGAGCTTTCTTGGGCTTGGTGCTGAGACAGGGTTCGCTCTGGGAATGAGTGGGCCAGGATTTGCTCTGTGTTTCTGAACCGTGTCTCCCTGCCCGCAGCAGCAGCACGAGGACCTGTCTGCTAAGAAGCTGCGGCTGACCAAGCCCAGCAAGTCAGCGGCGCTCCATGTCGACCTGTGCAAAGCCACCTCACCTGCAGATGCCTTGCAGTACCTGCTCCAGTTTGCCAGGAAGCCTGTGGAAGTGGAGAGCGTGGAAGGGGTTGTCAGGATCCTGCTGGAGCATTATTACAAGGTGGTGAAGCTGGGAGCCAAGCGTGCTTCCAGAATCCTCCTTCTGGTCTTGTTTTCTTGGGGTTGGATGTGGAATAGAGTCACAGGCTCCTGGTCCTGACTCAGTTGCCAACAGTCTGGGCTGCTGGAAGCCCTCTGTGAGGAGAGTGAGTGACTGTAGTCCTTTACCCGAATGATTCCTGATCATGTTACTTGGTGCCTTTGCTGATGGTTTCAGGAGCCAGTGACAGGGATGTGACTATGTTACCCCTGCAGATGGCCTGCGTGATTAGCCTTAAACTTAAAAGGGACAAAGACATGACAAGTTTTCCAGGGAACCCGGCTGTCCAAAGCTGGCTCAGCTTTATCTGAATCATTCCTGACTGATGTTTCCTTACCTTGCTCTTAATTTCCTCTGATAGCGGAGAAACTTTTTAGCTATTGCTTACGCTGCAGACAAAGCACTTCTAAAATGACACTTCTGAGAAACTTTCCAACAAAAAATTCTTAACAGCAAAGAAACAAATAAATAACAGAAGTAATATATGCTTTGTAGTATCTAGATATTGATCCTTCACTTGATAAAGCAAAACTTTATTGCGGCTGACAGCGCTGCACTATAGGCTGAAACATTTCTCATAAAAGTCCTTGTGCTAGCCTGTTTTTTTGTGGTTTTTTTGGGTTTTTTTTACAATTGAGTCTATTTTGTTTTGAACTTACACTAAAACTCTAAGCTGCATTTTATCTATTTCTGTACTCTACCTGCTTTGGCTTGTGTGTTGAGACTGTTTTACTTTTTCTTTTTTTTCTTTTTTGGATGGAAACTTACTTACGTCATTGGACTAGTCCCCACTCAAAAGAGTGTACAACTTAAGGAACCTAACCTGGTGTAGTTCCATAGCTTTCTATGAAGAAAACTGTGGTTCCTGATCAAATAACGCCAAGTTATTTGGTGTTTGAAGTTTGTGTTGTAGCCTATATTAGAAGAAAGACTCCTAAATCTACAGACAAGGTCACATTTTCAGTGCACAGCCTGCTGCAGAAACCAGCTTTTAAAAAAGCTACAGGACTGCAAAGCATTGTAGCGGCAGTGGGGACGGGGTACCGTAAGCTGGTGTTGCTGTCAGCAACGGTGTGTCCTCAAACAGTGGCCTGAGGCGATTCTGAAAGTCCCTTCCTGGCTCCTGAGGGTGGTCGGGACGAGGGGTTAGAGGCACCTTCACTTGCTGGTGTTTTGGTTGTGGAGACGGCGATCAGACCTGTAAACTAAAAAGAGAAGTTTCTCTAATTTCCTGCTCATGAACAACTAGAAGGAGGGAGAAAATGCCCTCTGGAGTGGGAGGCTGCTCGTAATTCGGTAATGAAAACATTGCAGACGTTATTCACAAGGCTTTAAAAAGTGCCTTTGTAAGTGTCCTTTTTGAAATCATTGATTTCATCTGTGTTCGTGGAGAGGGTTGTCCTTTTATTAAAAGAACGTGAGAAATGCTGAGTAAACATCAAATGTATTACACTGTGGAAATCCGTGCGTCCTACCACTGATGGGAGTAGCCCAATGACAGTAACTGTTGTTCAAGCACATAATTTTGGCCCTGGGAAAGAAAATGCTTCTCAGCTCAGTTGAGAAAGAGATTACTGCCACGGGTATCGCATCTGTCACCTGGGGGGGCGTGTGACACTGAAGTCTCTCCTAAACACTGTTGAAAGACCTAAAAGTTGTAACCGTAATATTTCTGTGCCTGTTGAAAGATGTAATACTTGTAATTGTAATATTTCTGCACCTCTGTGTTCAGCGCTGCACAATTGCTGATCTAAGTATGAAATCCAGACTTCTTTTTGTCTTTCCACCTTGTGTCGGATATCCTTGGCGATAGGATGAAAGAGAGAGCTTCCAGTTATGACCAGAAGTCTTGTGTGCACGAGTCTGTAGAGGACTCAAAATAATAACTCTGAAATGCGTGAACTTTTAAAATGTATTTAAAATGAATACTAATTTGTGAAGCTTATTTCTGTAATTATCACCTATGACAGCTTTTGCTGTTGCTTAAATGAGCAGATGTATGCAGCTAACACGCTCCTATTATTTTTTATTTTTTTTTTACCTTGCTGTGTTGGGTTTCTTTCTTTCAAAAAAGATGGGCAGGATTCCTCCCCACTGTTAAAAGAAAGAGTTGTTTTCTGTAGCCCACATGCTTTGCTGCTTAGCAGAGGTCAAGAGACCATCAGTCTCCGTTCGGATCAGTCTCCGTTCTTCTTCTAAAATCCTCCCATTCGCTCATTAAAAACTTGCAAAGATGCTAACGTTATCAACACTGAATATTCCAGCATCTTGAAAACCTGATTTATTTAAACTTTAAGTTTTCAAACAGTGTGAAGGTGATTTTGAGGACTTAGGAGTAAGAGATTCATTTTGAAACGTACTGGAAGCTGCTACATAAACATTCCGGTATGGTTAATTCGTAGAATCGTTAAGGTTGGAAAAGACTTCTAAGATCATCGAGTCCAACCGTCCACCCATTTTCTATGGGGTGTGCTGTGGACGTATGGAGGAGGAAGTAGCCTGACAGTAAAATTCAGACCCTTGTGCTGAATTACACACAGGTCCTGCCTGTGTGTAGCGTTTTACGCTCTTCAAACTGGGAAGCGAATGAAGGTGTCTGCCGTTTCCTTCCAGGAGAACGATGCCTCTGTAAGATTGAAGATTGCTTCCTTGCTGGGCTTGTTATCGAAGACTGCAGGATTTTCCCCTGATTGCATTATGGATGATGCCATTAACACGCTTCAGAATGAGAGTAAGTCTCGCTTTTCAGGTGGTGCTTGAGATCAAGGCGGAATCATGTAGTCTTTAAGCATTTAGGACGGTGGCAAGGCCCTTACATCTGAAGTGTATAATTGGGAATTGTTGCTCAGAGTATTTATTTTCTGCTTTTGTGAATGCTGACAGGCAATACCATGTTCTGAGGAGGAGAAAAATGTTGCTCAGACCTGCCTGCTGTATACCTTTGTTTTAAGGGAGTGCAAAGTTTGCTGTTGCATCTAGGTGTGAGAGCCGTTGCTTCTCAGGTGCTCTGTTCTAGAGGACTGTCTTGGTTAAAGTGGAATGTTGTTTGAAGAGGAGTTTTTTTTCTTACCATGCTGCAGGCTAGCTCATCAGAGCTAATGCAAGAAGGCATTAGTTTATTAGCATTGGATTTGTAATAGACAGTAAAATATAGGTTGTCCTGTTTGTGGCTTCACTAAGTCCATTTTTATTTTCTGTGTTATATTCACAGTTTTTATGTGCTTTACTTGATGCAGTTTACTTTTGTTTTAATGTCATTTATAGAATCAAATAATGATTTGGGTTGGAAGGGACCTCTAAAGGTCATCTAGTCCAACCCCCCTGTCATGGACGGGGACGTCTTTCACTGGATCAGGTTGCTCAGAGCCCCGTCCAACCTGACCT
>NW_008824552.1:24289-27943 GCF_000699105.1 Pygoscelis adeliae
ATACCGGGGGTTGCCCCGACCCAGGTGCAGGACCCTACACTTGGCCTTGTTGAACCTCATGAGGTTCACACAGGCCCACTTCTCAAGCCTGTCCAGGTCCCTCTGGATGGCATCCCATCCCTCTGGCGTGTCGACCGCACCACTCAGCTTGGTGTCATCTGCAAACTTGCTGAGGGTGCACTCGATCCCACTGTCTGTGTCATTGATGAAGATATTAAACAGTACCGGTCCCAATACGGACCCTTGAGGGACACCCCTTGCTACTGGTTTCCACTTTGACACTGAGCCGTTGACTAACTCATTGGACATGGCCATCCAGCTAGTTCCTTATCCATCTAACGGTCCATCCTTCAAACCCGTATCTGTCCAATTTAGAGGTAAGAATGTTGTGGTGGTCCAGGTGAACAGTGGGCTAAATGTGTGTGAGCAGGGAAGGCTCACTGTGTACCAGGCTGTATCAACAGGAGTGTAGCCAGCAGATCAGGGGAGGGGATTATTCCCTTTCACTCAGCGCTGGTTAGACCACATTTGGAATACTGCATCCAGTTTTGGGCTCCCCAGTGCCAGATAAGTGCTGGTAAGGTTGAGTGAGTTCTGCAGATGGCCACCCCGGTGGCTGGGGCCCGGAGTACGTGATGTGCAAGGAGAAGCTGAGGGAACTGGGCTTGTTCTGGCCTTTGAAGGGAGAAGGCTTCAGGAGGACCCTCCAACCAAAATGATTCTGTGATTCTGTAGCTGGTGAAGAGCTCAGTGCAGAGGTACGTAGCCTTTCACTGTTTGTTTTTCAGAGTCTCACCAAGTCCTTGCTCAGCTGCTGGACACCCTGTTGGTGATCGGCACAAAACTCACAGAGAATCCGTCTGTCAGGATGAGGCTGGTAGAGGTAGCCTGCAAGGTAAGGCAGTCTCCCTGGGGCAGGAAACTTTTATCCCTGCCACAGGAAAAAAACACGTAGTCAGTGTTTAAATTATTTTAATTTTTCTCAACAAACTGTTACAATACTAACATTTTTTCACTGCTAGGAGTCTTAGTATGATTAATTGTTTCGAAGGGGTGAAAGAAAAATAACAATCCAGTTATGTCTATTCTTCTCCTCCGTTCCACAGCATCTGACAGATTCTTCCCATGGTGTCAGAAATAAGTGTCTTCAGTTAATTGGCTGTCTTGGACCAGTGGAAAAAGGTGTTGCAAAAGAAGTTGAAAGCCAGGCTGCCAAAGATGTCCAGAAGATAATAGGAGATCATTTTAATGACCAGGACCCTCGTGTTAGGACAGCAGCTATAAAAGCCATGGTAAGGATTGCTGGTACAGTGGAATAAATTGTTTGGGGTTATATAAGGAAGCTGGTAAGGGGTTGCAAACTAATCCAAAGAGGTTTGGAGTAGACGTTATTTAATTAACTTAGTAAAAGTCCATTTAGCATATCAAAATTACCGGGAAAAATAAGCTAGGTCACGAAATATGAGGGTAGTGTGAGATCTCAAAGGGCATTTTAGTGATTCATAAGAATTTCTGTTTCAGCTATAGCTGAAGAAGCTTTTTAATTTGTTGACTTTTTTGAGTGTACGTAGGTTCTTTCTTTTACTGAGAAATCTGTATTTCTTGATTTAGCGTTGGTTACCACAATTTCAATAAGCCACTAGTACTCCAACACACAGTAGAAAGCTGCTTATGACAGGAAACGTGTGATAAGTCCAGAAGGAATTCCGTTTGTTTTTAAACAACATTTATGTTTGCCCCATGCTCGCATTCATTAGCATTCTCTAACTGGTTATGAGGTTAACTGGTTTTCATGTGGGCCGGAGTGTGGGGACCCTTCAGAAGTGTTTAGTTTTGCAGAAATGCAAGCAAAGACCATGTGCTTGAGAATTTTGCTTGTGAGTACATAGAAGTTCCTCTGTTGCCCTTAAGGTTTATAACAATATCCCCTTCTAACCTGATGGTGAACAAGGGTATTTGAATTAATGATACTAAACTCCAAAGAAAGAGGCAGGGTGCATTTGAGGAGATCAGACTGCTCGTGAATCTGTCTGGGATCTCCCTCTGCTGGAGGTTGTGCTCATCCTTCTTTTTCATTTCAATCTGGGTTTTTTGGTACATTTTTTTTTTAAAGTTGTTTGCGTGACTTTTACAATGGTGTTCAACCAAATCCATAGCAAGATTCATGACCTTGAATATTACAGGACAAAGTCAACTGTCTTTCTGTCGCTTGAAGCACGGAAGCATCCTGAATGAATTCAGGGTCACTCACCACTTCTAGGGTTCTTGATCATCGTTTTCCTTGCTACTGTGTGTGGGTCTTTGGGTGTCCCCCCTGCCTTGAATTTTGTCACTGGCATGTTTCACTTTGAAGGAGTGGATACAGAAAAGCAACTGTTTGCTTTCTTGTTGACAATATTCAACCAGATATTATTCCTTTGTTTATAAGTCAGATTCATGATACTATTTTGTTCCAGATAGAAACAGTGTTTAGTACGACGGTTTCTGCTGTTCCTCCGGTTTGGTAATTGCAAAGGTTTACAGGGCATGAAAATTCATTGGCAATGCTACTTTTGGGTCCATGTTTCAGGAGTGGTAGTAAACTAATTATTTTGAAGGTACCTATGTGCGTTGTAATTGTGGTTGAATATGGCTAACACTAAACAATTGTTTGAAAGTTGGGAGAATGGACAGACAGTGTATTTATATAAACTGTATTTTCCTAATCAATCAAAGTATGAATGGATGTGAAGTTTAAAAAATTATACTGAAGTCAAGATTATTATTTAAAATACTTATGGCCAAGGAAATGAAATATTTTAATTATAGCAGCAATCAAGAAATGCAAACAACTAAGTTTACTCAAGGCAGAAAAAACAGTGGTGAAAACTTAGTCTGTGTCACTTAAACCTATAGTTACACTTTCTTGTGTGGTTTTTTTTTTTCCTGTAGCTGCAGCTTCATGAAAGAGGATTAAAATTACAGCAGGCTATTTACAGTCAGGTAAAACCTTGTATTAACTTGTATTTATTTCATACTTGTTTGCATATCTTGCTTTTTAGATGCTGTGACAATGTCCTTTGAGAGGAGGAGGGCATTGAACAGAGGTGGAGTATGTTGCACTTAGGTTGCCTATATTCCTTATTGCCCTATGGCAGTGGAAATAAAGATCTGTTTTGTATCTCGTTGTGCTTAAATACACTAAAGCATATGCTTTGATTGGGATGTATTGTTTATTGGGGAGATAATCATGGGAAGGGCAAGGCATTATGTAATTGTTACTGTCATCTGGCAATCTCGAAGTCTTAAACCCTTGTTCATTGGAGAGTACACGTTAAGCCTATGTTTGTTACGTCAATAAGGTTGTGCAGCTGAAGCCTGTTATCAAGTTAGTTTGACTATAGATTCGCATTTTGTGCTTCCTGCATAGTACAGGCAATTCTGGAGTTTTACAGCATGTGCCTGAAGGGCTTTATTAGGACTAGTCTACCTAATCAAACTTGGAAATACTAGGGAGTAGAAGGGAGGACTGAATTTTATATTCTGTCCTAACTGATTCATGGTAAGGGTACTAATTGCACTGTGGGAAGTGGATGACAGCTCACGTGGAGATGTTTCAGGTCTATTGGACTGTGAATCTTCTTTCAGGCCTGCAAGCTGTTGGCAGATGATTAT
>NW_008824552.1:27990-42521 GCF_000699105.1 Pygoscelis adeliae
ATTTGGGTCCTCAGTCAACTTTACCCTGAAAGGTATGCGCTGTTGTCGCGGATGGAGTAAGGCAAGAGAGAAGCAACAATACTTTATTGATAGAAAACAGTGAGTTAAAGCGTGAATTAACAAAGTTCAATGGTAAATGTGACAGTGAACAAGATTCGATGGCAAGGTACACTTGATTATTTACTGGATAGAGGACAGGGTCAGACATTACTGTCGGGGAGACCCTCCCGTTGAGTCACGAGGTTCAGAAAGGACCCCCTTGCTTTCTAAACTTCTCAGAGAGGAGTTTAGATGCGGCTGGATCCAATCCTAGTCCCAGTATTGGTCAATGGTTTATGTCTAAAGGATTATATATGCGCAATCAATCCTTTATATCACTTAGCTAAGATTTCAAAGTTTATCATGCTATTAGTCACTTATCGAGGATCTGTCGCGGCAAGGAATCTCTCAACCTCGAGGAGTAACCTTGAGAGGCATCCCTGCTCAAGGGGAGGTCCCGCCGTGCAGCCCGCTGCCGTGCAGGAGAGCTCAAAGGGCTCTTGGGCTGCTCACTATTTATAGGGGTAAGATGATTGACTCATAGTCATATTTACATACTGATAACTGTGGTTAGGGGGGCGTATTTCTCACAATAACCAGGGGCTATTCTGTTGTTATCTGGCTCCCGAATCCACTTCGTTAATGGATGAAATATCACCATCAGCATCCATTAACGACTGCCCCTGGTAGTTCTCACTTAGGCAGGGTTACAGGAGATAAAGGTCAGGTTGGGCGGAGGAGCACACCGTCACAGCTGTATGCAAAGTGACTCAAAGTACTGGCATAGTAATCATCCTAATCCCAGGAGTTCTGTGCCAGTAAGTCTCAGGAGTAGCTGTTAGAAAACTGATGTGTACAAATTGCTGATAGCTGATAAGAATGCACTGATCTGGATGAGGGTTTGGTTCTTGGTATTTGTTGCACATCCGTAGGAATTCAGCGTAGTTGTTTCTTGCTTGATGCCGTCCAGCATGGCATGAGATCAGCATGCTGATTTATGTTTCTCTGTGTTAGCATCGTCCCGATTCCTTCTTCTAATGAAGAAATTCGCTTGGTTGATGATGCATTTGGAAAAATTTGTCATATGGTTAGCGATGGTTCCTGGGTTGTTAGAGTACAAGCTGCTAAGTTATTGGTAAGTTGCATTCTTTTTTTCTCTATCTGAAAATAGTTCATCTTATGTTACTTTACTTTTCATGTATATTTGAAAAGAAATGGGAGGATGTTTAAAAACTGTATAGGTAAATTTCTACCAAAATTCTGGGAACAGAGAAATGAGAGAGATTGAGGAAACCCAAAAGTTTCTCAGCTGAACTCTGCAGTGATTCTTTCCTTGAGAGCAGAGGGTTGGGTATCCAGAAAAAAACAAGTACTTGTCGTAATTCCCTCCCCCTACTTCTCCAGCACAGGACACGTCAACCAACTGAACTCGGGAAAGACCGTATTAACCTCAGTGGGAAAATAAGACGGTCTGACCGTCTTAAGTAAACTTCTTCAGACTCTGACATACGGTAGTGTCAAGCACTGTATAAAGCTATTAGAATGAGTGAAGAAGATTGGATGCTGTGTTAGGATAAATCAGGAAATTACAGGGCGTAATTTAGAATAATTCTGTTTCTTCCTTTTGATTTTTCTTCCCCCCCACCCCTTTAGGGTTCTATGCAACAAGTTAGCTCCCACTTCTTAGAGCAGACCCTTGACAAGAAGCTCATGTCAGATCTGCGGGTACGTAAATGTTTGGGTTTGTTTTTACTGTGCGTAGGGTACTAAAATCGCACAACAGGTACGTTAATGTTGAGTGTGTTTGTCTGCCATGTCCTTGCCTTGGGGCTGCTGAGAGTTAATTGATGATGACAGGTTTTCTTTTAGATTAAAGTAAATGAAGCAATTGCTAGTTTTAGGTTTCATTAGCCAAGCATGTAATAAACAGCTCTAGGCTATCCAGGTTTGGCAGATGAGAGGTAAACGTTTGTGTTCTTCTGACAGCCTTTTGGCTAAAAGCTTTATTGTGTATGGAAGGATTGCATCCTAGTTTTAGGAGCAAGCTTATGGAAAATTCCTTCAAGATCTGACCAGTAGACATTGACATTTCAAGAGACACGAGTAGCTAGAGGCTGGGACTCCTGAGCCCTACGAGCAAAACTTATCAGTAAAATTCCTTCCTCAAGCAACTCGCTCGAGGTATTACGTTCAGTTTTTCTGCCTACAAAAGAATGGTGAAGCTAGAGCTGCTGTTTTTTGTGGGCTGCTTTGTAAAGTCCATTAAAGAAGGTGCTGCACAGCTTTCTTCACAGTGAGGGGGGGAAAGGAGATGGGCTCGTGAGCATGCCGAATGAATATCGCGTTTTACACATTGCTGAACGCTGTATAGTATCGATAGTCATTGAAGTATTTAACTGCAGTTTAACGAGTTGAACTGCAAAGTGATAGCATCTGGTTTTGCAGATCAGTTATTGGGTACTTAACTAGATGGGCCTTTGCTCTGACCCAGTTTGGCTGTTCTTATAATGGATGTCTAAGAATACGTTAATTAAAATGCATTAGTCATTATCCTTTCCCAACATCAAAAATACAAAGAGTTACTGGCAAATAGAAATATTCATAGAAGAGAAGGTATTATTTGCTTTTCTTAGCATTTGCCTGTCTCTGTCAATGTCTAAGCCTCAAGCTACATCTATTTTCAAATCCAGTGAAGCCATTTAATGTTTTGTTCGGTCGTCTTTGAAGTTTGCCATGGTTGTAACTGAAAACCTTGTTTGGACAGAGGAAGCGCACTGCGCATGAACGAGCCAAAGAACTCTACAGCTCTGGGGAGTTTTCAAGTGGCAGAAAGTGGGGAGATGATGCTCCCAAAGAAGAAATTGATACAGGTGCTGTAAACTTGATTGAATCGGGAGCTTGTGGGGCTTTTGTTCATGGCCTGGAAGATGAGATGTATGGTAAGTGTTAACTTATAATGGGATGGCTAAAAGAGGAGATGTGTGCTGGCTAATAAGCTTTGGGTTTTTTTTTTTTGGGGGGGTGTGTGCTCAAAATAGATCACTTGGCTATTGTGTTTGTTTTTTTTTTAATGAATCGCGGACTTCAGAGTGGTGGGGTTTTATTCCGTTGTGATCTCTGGTATGGCATTTGTTTCAAAGATGCTACAGTGTTGCACAGAATTTTGGGTAGAAATGTTCCGTTGAGCAGCCAAAACCAAATAGCTTCCTGTTTTACTAAAACTTTACTGTTTATATCTGGTAAGAAGTGGTTGCTTATGTTATCCAGAAACCCACTAGGATTATTTTTTGTTTATTATTGACTTAAATTGGCATGTGGCTCTAAATTGGCAACATTAGTTGCTGCTGTTTGAAATTGGTGTTTTCTCTGCAGGAAGGAAAATCAAATTTTATAGAACTTGTTTAAAACATGGCACTACAAGGAACCTGTGTCCATGGAGCCCAGTAATCATTCATTTTGTAAACATGGCAGCTTCCACCCTAACAAAGGTTAGAAGTACTGGAGACAAACCCATGTATTTTTCAAAATATGTCAGAGTCCACCGGCTCCAACAAACAGAAGCTTTAATTTAATTTCCAACCCAATTTTTTCCGTGGCCAATTGATACCCATTTGTTCTTAGCCAGTGGTAGGTTTCAGATTAAATAGTTGCTGCTTCTCTCGGCGACTGGCTTCCCTGATGAATTAATAGACAACTTTCATTTTGCAAGGGGCTAAACAGGCTGGGCTCCTTTTAGGCTCTGCTGCTGTAAAAGCTTTCTTCTTGGCCAGCTAGAATGCGTTATTCTTGAAAACTGGTGGCTAGATCTGTATGTTTTCAGGCACTTAAATTTCAGACGAGGTCTTGCTTACATCTTTAGCAATGTTATTGATAATTCTTTTTCTTTAATGGCAACACCCGTGTTCTAAGATCCCATTTACCTGTTCCACAGTGCTATTGTTTTGATCTCTTGAGGGTCTTGCTCTGATGGATTTGGAGGCCGTAGTCTCTTTCCGGCAGATTAGATCTGATCCGTTCTTCTAAGCGGGGTGAATTATGAGTGTCAAACTGGAACACAGGCGTTCCTGAGCTCCTCAGTTTGGCTGTAGCATTGAGCATGCTGATGGCCTCAGGAAAGTCTGTGTGCTACCCTTTGCAGCCCAACTTTCCCGCGGGTAAAGTGAAGTTTTATATTTCTTAAGGCTATTGAGAACGGCTGGTATTTGCATAGAACCGTGAAAATGCCGAGCTCTGAATGTTATTCATGAATTTGCTTTTAATGTTACTGGAAGGACAAGGCTAAATTAGAAAGTACATAACAAAAATATTGCTGTAGATTGTGTTGTAAAAGTTTATTGTTCCATGACTCCTGCAAATAAAAGCATGTTTTCCTAATAGCTAAACTCTCCCTGAAGCTTGAAAATGCAACTTCCTTTTTTTCTGACTAGCAGTAAAAAGGTTTTTCACTGGCTCAGTCCATTGACCTGTGAAACACGTTCTCCAGTTTCTTGTGCCGTAGGTCTTGTGGCAGTATGGTGCTATTGGGGAATGTCGATAAAATGGACAGGCGTGGAATATACACAGATCTTTAAATAACGTAGATCTCTCTCCTCCCGCTGCAGCGTTTTTAAATACTGCTGAGCTCTCTTCTTCCTTACTCACAGCGCTGCTTCATTTCTTGAATCCCATGTTGTAACTTAAAGCTAAATTAGTGTGTCAGCTTAGGAAAGCAATATTGGCAAAATGTTTTTCTTCTCTAATACCTTGGTCTTAATGACCGCGGAGGCTCGTAGTTGTGACAAAAGCTTCGTTACTGAATAAGCAGGGGCCTTGCTGTGTTTGCATTTTTCTACTTAATCAGAATCATCAGGAATCGAGTATGTTCTTTAAGAACAATAGGCCTACAAGCTACACACAAGTTTAAGTAAATGTTTTCAAGATGAGCTAATTTGAATGAAAAATAAAAGTATGTTTAAAACAATAATGTTTGCAAGACGTCAGATTAATTATTATTTTTATGATCCCGGCACATAAACGTTACGGAAGCTGGCGAGGATGGTTGCAGGGAAGAGAATCTCATCTCCACTTGAGCTTGTTATATTTGGGCATTCTTCAAATTCCTGCTAAGTTTTACAGCATGAATACACTCTGGACACCTTTTGATGCTTTTTTGCTTAAATTCTGAGTAATTTTCATAATTAGGTGGCACCTTTTTCCTTTCTTTTGAGGAATCCAAAGTCACGAAGCAGAGGAATTTCATTCTGTTTACTGCCGAAATGCGGATACTCTAGGGCTTTTCAGCAATTCATAAAGTGCTACATAGCAAGTTTAAAACGCAGTGAATACTCTGAGCAATTAAAATGTCAGGAAGAATAAAAGAAGCAGAGTTTAATTACCTAAATCAGTTTGCTTAAGATACCAGCCTTATAGCTACACTTGCAAAACGCGCTGTGAAATACGTAGTATTTATTGCTGGATAGGAGGCCGGTTTTTCACCTGCAAGTCCCTCTGCGGATGCTTATGACAGCAGCGCGTGCTGTGTTAGAGGTGAGGCTTTTGATTTGAAGACTTGCCTGTGAAAAGGTCCCTAACGGTCCTTGCTTAGTCTCCATCATCCTCAGGGTTTCCTTAGCATCTCCTGCCCTTAGCCCAGTCCTTGAACAATATGAGGCCTGGCTGTTGGGTGGTGTGTCCTTTCAAACAGCACTAACAATTAATTCCCTCCCTGTCTTTTAACAGAGGTTCGGATCGCTGCGGTTGAAGCCCTCTGTATGTTGGCTCAGTCCTCGCCTTCTTTTGCGGAGAAGTGCCTGGATTTTTTGGTTGACATGTTTAATGATGAAATTGAGGAGGTGAGATTGCAGTCAATACACACAATGAGAAAAATTTCCAACAACATCACACTGCGGGAAGACCAGCTGGATACTGTGTTAGCTGTCTTGGAGGTAAGAAATTCCTGAGGAGGGAAAAAATTGCGTTCCTGCTTTCTTTCAGGTGTTACAATTATATAAAGCTAATCAGCCCCTTCCTCTGAGCTGAAACTTTCCACCTTTTTTGTTGTTGGTTTTTTCCTCTCCTTTGAACATGCCCAAAAGCTCCTAAGGTCTAGTAGCTTGTCATCTCCAGGACAACAGAATGCTTTTGAAATAGATGAATTTCAGATAAAAACTCTTCCCTTGATCACTGGGCTGTTGCCTCACGTGTGTTTCCTTCTGTCTTGTTTTGTGGTCCAGCACTCTGCACCACTTCATGTTGAACACAACTTCATCTTCTTTGTTTCCTTTCTTCAGCTGCTTTCGCTACACCTTTGCTCACCAAGCAGAGACAGGGCACGGGCCGGAGATCTCTCTTCTGACTGTTCAGAGGGTTTGTTAGCGCGCTCTGCGGTATAGATTTGGCCTTTCCCAACCAGTCCGCTCTCAGCCAGGATCCAGGGGACAGCATGAGTCAGCTGCTGTTCCTGGTTGATGGCTTTGATCCAGGAAGGAGAAGAGGTTTCGCCTGTACGAACAGTGCTGTGTCCCAGACTGCTTCCCCTCAGACCTGATTTATTTGCTGAGCTATGGCCCCTGAGGCATGGTTTTTTGATTCTGCTGCATGCGCTAGGCAAGTTTCTGCTTCTTTTGGGTAGTCTCCCAGCCTCGAGCGGTGCTGCAAATCTGCTATTTCTGTCTTTTCACCTGCTGTTTGCTTGACCCAGGGCAACAGTGGCTTCTTTCAGTTGTGCCCCAGGAAGAAGCAAACTAACTAACCTATTTTATTAGTCTAACAAATGCTGTGGAATATGATCTGAATTTGCAAATGCAGCAATGAGTTTTAGGCGCCTCAAATTTTTATGTGGTTGATTTACGTTTGTTCAAGCTGGGGACTTGTGCGTCAAGGTATAAAAACATCCTAGTCAGACTGGGGTTCTGTCTTACACTTCTGTGCTGACTTATCATGTATGATAAATCATACATGTATTATGGTTTATATTATCATAATTATTATAAGGTATTAGGATAGCGGAAGTGTGAGAATGATTAACATTTTAATGAGTTTGTCTGATTCCGAAAGGTGCTTGCTTGCTTGCTGTAAAATCTATCTTCCAGTACCAAAATAAAGGATTTGGAAAAATAGCATTAACTTCGGTGCCTCAATTTGTTCCGAGAGTGTAAATATGGAACAGCTGGGGACGGGGTAACTTCTGTTTTCAGCCCATCGCTTTGACTTTATCTGAATAACTCTACCAGCTATTCCTTGCTTTTCTGACCAGGCTTTGGATTCTGCTTTCCCTCTTGTCCTTGATCTCAGTTTCTGTTGAGTTGTGCTCCTCTCTGTCCCTTCATAGTCTTCTGCCTCGCTTGTCTCCGTACTGCCCTTCCAGCGGTCCGTGCAACTCACCTGGAGTACCTTACCTCCATGGTCACTTCATTCCAGTCCTTAGAGTACGTCTTCTCTTTTGGTCGTGCTCTGCCTTCCACCACCAAAATAAGGAACGGCTGAGCAGCCCTGCTGTGCTTTTCTCCTTTGATCATTTCTGTGTGTTGGCCGTCGTTTAAGAGCCTTTGCACGAGCACTGCTCTTTCTTCTTTTGTGTAAGACAGTGATGAATGAGCTGCTGATACTTAGCAAATTATAATTAAAAAAAAAAAATCCACCCTTGAAACACATCCAGTTCTTGTATCCTGTCAAATTTTCACATTCTGTCCAGCAGTGCCACACAAATGCTGATAGCAAGGAAGTATAAGGCATTGATATGGAACAGCAAGGTGGTTTTTGGCAGAAGGAATGTAATTAATTAAGCTGGAGTTCAGCCACAGCACTTCTAAAAATACTGCTCGGAGATTGCAGGAGCTCCTTTGTACAACGTCACCCTGGCCTAAAAAATAAAATGGGTGCAGTGTGACTTTAGAAGTGGTACATTAGGGATCCCATACGATCATAACGAAGTTCCTGACCAAACTTCTAAGTGTGGGTGGGTTTTTTTTTTTGTTGTCCATCTATAAACCTGTAGTTAGGTCAAGTTCCTTTATCCTATAGATGATCACTGTTAATCCAGTCTTTCCAGCCATTGCTGTGTCCTCAACGCTTATGCAAACCCCCTGGAGGCTGGTGACTGGGTTAAAGGCTTGTGGAATTGAGCTTCAGCTCTTGGATGATAAAAGGCTTCTCCGAAGACGATAAAACAATCTTTGGTGATTGTTTTGCTGAGTTACCCAGGGCCTTCCTTTTCTGTTATTGCCTATGCCTAAGGGTACAACATCACCCAACCCAAACCAAATAGTGATTTTTTTGCTCTGCTTGAGAAGGTCAGCGGTGAAGCAGTTCCCATTCATTCCGGTAAATGAAGCACGTGGGTGGGTGAGATCAGCAGGAGACCCTGCAGCGGTTGCCTGGTCTGTCGCTTAATCTGTGCTTAGCTACGATAACTAGAAACGTGCGCTGTTTTTCAGATGCCTCTAGTACTAATTCAGGCGAGGAACAGGAACTGTATATGCAGGCACGTCTTCTCTCTTGGCACTCAAAGGTGTCTGGGTTGGTTTTTTTTAGGATTCTTCAAGGGACATTCGGGAAGCGCTTCATGAACTGTTGTGTTGCACCAATGTCTCAACTAAAGAAGGCATCCATCTTGCGCTGGTGGAACTGCTGAAAAACCTAACTAAGTATCCCACAGACAGAGAATCCATATGGAAGTGAGTGTGTTCAGTGTCCTTGTGTGTCTATTTATTTTCCTATTCTTTTTAGTAATTGAGGTGTTAGGCAAATATTGAGCTAGCTAAGGAGGTAACAGGTATTGCAGGTGTACAGCCCTGTTGTTCTATTTATATTTGGAACAGTGGCTATACTAAGCATTGTACGTATTCATGACTGGTGTAGAAACTCTGTGTTCTTGCTTGTCTGTACTTGTACTGGGAATCCAGAACTGATGGCCACTCCTGGAAACAGCCCTCTATTAAGAGCACTCAAAACATTCCCAGAAAAGATGAATTCAACCTTCAGTTTAAAACCTCGTCTCTTCTATGCAACTCATGTTTTGTGCTTACTTGACGCTGCGTTAAATATTTACCAGCGGTTGATTATATCAGTTGTGACAAGTGGATTGGCTACGTGGCATTGTGCTGTTGGAGGGACTTTTTCTGTCTGAACAAAAATAATGAACATTTGTGTGGGGTTTTTTTGGTTGTTTAATGGAAGCAATAAAGGAAGTGGTGCTCCAGCACACATGGTTTGAGATGGAATTCTTGGGAATTTCTTGTTGGAAACACTTATTTTAGTCTTCCTTGTCTTCCAGTGTACTCTTACATTGTTTTTGGGGTTTGGGGTTTTTGGGTTTTGTTATTTCGTTGGGTTGTTACCTCCTCACTCCTTTATTTCTGAAGGAAAAAATACACTCATTTGTTAGCATTTAGTATGAAAGCTTTTCTGGGGTTGTATAGCTCCAGGTGTTAAGTATTTCTTGGACAGTTTTATTACTGCTTGCTTTTTCAAGCTGTCCTCTCAGTTTTCTTGGATCCTATCAAATACCGATGCAGATACTCAGCCGTGAAGGGACAGTAGGCTTGGGCAGTAGTCAAAGTGCCGCTGCAACATAAAGCGATAATGCTTTCAAATGTTGTGTTTTGCAATGTACATTTTTACTAAGAAATATTTCAATCTGTATATTTTCAGATGCTTGAAGTTCTTGGGAAGCAGGCATCCCACTTTGGTGCTTCCGTTAGTCCCAGAGCTGCTGAGCACACATCCATTCTTTGACACTCCAGAACCAGACATGGATGAGCCAGCCTGTATCTTTTTAATGAAGCCAGCTGATCATTTTGACTGTAATAGATTTTATTCATATTTTCCTGATGCTCACATTTGTTAAACCATTTCAAACTGTAGCAGACAATCCTGTAGCTATTTCTGAATCCCTTTGCCGCTTAGTTTTATTACTCAGCAAGTGATGGAATAACTGTTATCTGGAACCATCTTCATAAATACCGACATGGTATAATTGGCCTTTTTTTATGCTGTGATGAATAATCTGTTTATCAAGCAATTTGTTAAGGTTTAGGCGTTGTGGATGAGTCCTTTGATGTGAAAACATTTGTCTAGCTTGCGCTAATTTTGAAGATGCTTTAGCTCTTAAATAAGAAGCGTGGTTTTCCTTGTCTGTTTTCTCTTTAGGTAAAACTTCTCCTATCCTCACTCTTGTGCAGTGTACAGAACAGCACTGTCTCTTAGTGCAGCAGTGGCTGAATCCCCGTAACGCTATAAATGTATCATCTTTTTTGAAATAATTCAAAATCAGAAATCCTTATATTAATGTTAGCTCTTCTAGTGCTTTAGAATACAAACTATTATTGTAATAACATTATCCTTAACAATAGGAGATGCCTTGGAAATACAAAATACCATTTTTCCATTGTTCATTCTCCTTGCTTCCCTTCTGTGCGATTGCAGAACGTAATGTTATTTGTGATGCATGCTGAGACATGTTAGGCTGGAACAACTCTCTTCCTCTGTGAAGCTACTCCTTATTTCTCACCAGTCACAGGCCATCAGCTAGAATTTCTATACAGACTAAATAAATACCTTGTGAGAATTGAAAAGGGCTAGAATCGGGTGGAGAGAAAGATTAATCCATAATCAGGTAGTTGAATAATAATTTGAGTAAATTTGTCCTATGAGTTGAGAATTGAAGGAGCATTGGTGCGAGGAGAAAGCTGTTACTTAGCTCAGTGCACCTTCCTGCCCTGAACCAAAGAATATTATTTTAGAGAATGTTCCGGAGGTAACTTGCCACCAAATTTTATGGAGATATATTATGTGAAGCCAGGCCTGGGGGCCAGAAACTACAAGGTGGACCTGAATGGTATGTTTCCAGTGTAAACTGTTAATTAAAACCACAGTTTTGTTTGATTCAAAGCACTTGGCAAATTTGAATCAGGTTAGCTGAATAGCTTCAGCTGAAAATTTGGAAAGGATTTTGGGTAAAGAGGAGAACCTGGTTTGTCAAGTGGAAACCTTTACGCTTGGCAGCCCATGGATGCAGAAGATTTTTCAGGAGGTGAGAGACATGGATTCAGTCCCTTCTGCGGCTGAACCTACTTCTTCCCGTGCAGGCGGGTGCCCAGACGATCATAAGCTTTGCGCTGGGACCCTTTCACGTTCTCCTGTTAGAGATCTTACGTTTGGGGTCATCCTTGTTGCAGGTGAGTGCCCCAGCCTTTGGGCTAACTGATTAAAGCCTTTGGTTGCCCTCTGTATTTCTTGGGCTCTCAGACTGTGAAAATCATAGAATCATGAAGTGGTTTGGGTTGGAAGGGACCTCTAAAGCTCATCTAGTCCAACCCCCCTGCCGTGGGCAGGGACATCTTCAACTAGATCAGGTTGCTCAGAGCCCCCTCCAGCCTGATCTTGAATGTTTCCAGGGATGGGGCATCCACCACAAATGGACAGAAAAAATGTTTTTTTTCTATTCTAGAATCATTTTCCCGTGTTTGATTCTTTGGTTTGTTTTAAGTCTGTGTAAGAGGGAGGTTTTTCAGGGCGTCATAGGAAATGCAGCAATTTTCAAAGACTCAGAGGTAAATGTTTAATTTTAGGTGGTGTTTGGGTACCAAACTGGTAAGCACAGTGTAAGCTTTGAGGAAGAGTGAAACTCCACCTAAATGAGCATGTTCTGCATTTATAATCCCTGGCTCCTATCCTTTGTGTCGCCTCTGACCCATCCCACGCTGGCAGTAACGTCCTTCTTCCAGTACGGCCCATCCTGTAATGTTTGCGCTTTGTACTTTGTTTTCATCTGCTCAGACAGCTGCTTCTCTGGGTTCTGCTCAGCATTCTTCAACTGTAAAGAACTTCCTAAACGATCTCCAGCAAAGAAAGGGTTGTTGAGTTGTTGTTTTAACTTGCCATCCCCAAGGAGCTCTTCTTGCTGTCGTTTATTTTTCTTTAACAATTCATTTCAATAGACATTGCTGTTCTGGTTCTGATTTTTAATGCTGCTAAAAGTTGCCCAACAATGCCTGCCCTGTTCTCTGATCATACATTCAGACATTACGCCTATCTTCGGGACAGTCTCTCTCATCTGGTTCCTCCGTTAAGAGTAAGTTGAACCGCTTTGGTTTGCACTTCACCACTCTGTTACGAATATTGTTGGTCTCTTCCATGTCTGTCTGCATGTAACACTGATTCTAAAAGTTTTTTCTTCTAAGCACCAAGCAAACGAATATTGAAATGTACATTAAGTAAGGAGAGCCAAATGTTAAATTGTTACAATATGGTTTTGGTAGTATTTTGGGGAGAATAACAATGTTATTGCTCTCGAGTGAGAATAGCACGTGGTTTGCTGGTTAGGAAAGAATACCGGGAGGGCAGGGGTCCTGGGAGCTTTCTGTAGCTCTGACTGCGTGGGGAAGGGGAGCTTAGCCTCTGTAGATCTTTCAACGTTTGACTTGCGTCCTACCTAAATGGTTTACTCACGGGTGAGATGTGTTCCCTGCTGCTTTGAAGCATGTTTTTCCTGCATGGAAGTACAGGTTGGTCGTAAGTCTTATTCCAGCTCATAAAATGAATTGCGGTTTGTGTGGTCTTGGACTCCCCTTGACTTCACAGTGTCGTAGTTAGTAGATGAGGAAGATGTTTCCCTCAAAGGGATGTTGAAGTTTAACCTGAAGATCTCTAGCTGCAAGTGGATTATAAAATGGAGAGGATTAACTAGCAAAGATAAAAGATGTAGCCTTGAAATCCTTGATATAAATGTTGAATTTGAGAAAGAAATCCGAGCTCTCAGTCGGTAGTTGTTAAATAACGCGGCAGCATTTTGCAGTGCTGTTACTTGCGTTAAGACTCTTGTGTATCCATGTGTTTCTTCTTGCGTAGTTGCCAGGTAGAAAGCTGGTGTCCTCCCCTGTCTCTCCCAGTATTACACCACATGAAGATCCTTCCCAGCAGTTCTTGCATCAGAGCCTGGAGAGAGTTTACAACCTTCAGCACCTTGACCCGCAGGGCATACAGGAGCTGCTGGAATTTACCATCCGGTAAGGCTGCAAGCTGACCTGTTCATGGGAAGATGGGTTAGGGTTCCCAATTTCTCTGAAGCAGGGGCTTTGCTTCTGAATATCAGTGTTGTACTTTGCCATCGGGCACTTAGTCTGAGCCGCCTTCTAGAGAGCATTGCGATAAAACAGCATCCGTGGCCTATTTGAAACAAAACTGGTGGTCTCAGTTCTGGCTCTGCCCCGCTGAATAATCAGTGTGCGTGTTTTGGGGGAACGTCTTTTCAGAGCATGGTAAGAGTCAGGTAAGGGTGCTCTTCTTGGACTGTTGGCTTATGGTAAAATACACTTTCAGTTTGTATGGATGACAGCCTTGTGTGTCATTCTTAGTTCTCTGGCCCTGTACGAGTCCCTCATTTTGATCATATTATTTTTAATGTACGCACACGGGGGGGGTTTTGTTTCGTTTTTGTGGGGAGAGGTTGTCCCCTTTCCAATTTCCACGTCCTGTGGCCTTTCATTCAGCATGAGAGGACCTGCTTCGGGTGCTTTGCTGGGTTCTTAGCGCCAGTCCCACTTACAAAGGATGTTGGCATTCTGCATCAGTTTGAAAATCAGAGAGAGATTTTCCTGGAATAGACAATATTATTGCGTGTTGCTGTCTGCTGTTGTATAGATAAGGGTGTACGGTATGGCTTCTGAATGTGGGTTTTATGCTGCCTCTTCCATTTCATGTCTGGACTGATTTACACAATGAAACACTTGAAAAGGATCTTTTCAATGTTATTCCTCTGCTTGGAAAGAGGAAAAGAGCCCTATTTTGAGAGTTAGAAAAACAGTCTAAAATGCTTTGTTTGGAATATGGAATTCCAGAAAGCTTTATTTTTTTTCCTTCCTCCAAAATACCTGTCTCTTCTGTACCTGTAAAGCTGTAAATCTCTTTCACACCCACCTGCAGTGGAGAATAAACAGTGTGCTCCTCACTGAAAACCCAACTGTGAAAACTATGTGGTTTGTCCTCAGCTGTTTTGAAGCTACTATGCGCAGCCGAAAACATTAGTCTCAAAGCACTAAACGCTTGAAACGGGTAATCTCTTGGCAGAGCATCCAGAATCTTACAGGCACGATGAAGGTCTGGAAACCTCGCAGGCTGTGAATGTTTTCAATTTTGAGTGTAGGAATCGTGTCGGAGATGGCTGCGTGCGTAACTTACATGCAGTAAAGGACAGTAATGATTTAGAGTTGATGGCAATTATTAGCTTGGCTTTTTTCCTGCTGGGATCGCCACCCAGGAACCGTACTAAACCAGCTGCTGTTTTCCACCCTTAAGAGAAGGGAGGATTTGAGACAAAAAGGTTATTTTGCAGAGGGCAAGAGTTTCCTGCACGAACTTGCCGAGAGGAGAGGGCTAGAAGAAGCTCACAATAGTGGATTCTGCGGTGGGACCATAACTCCTGCCTCCTTTATCATTACTGTCATCAGGGGAAGTAGAGCAGACCTCGTGGAGCTGGTGTCTACTTGGGACTTACATTTCTGACAAAGCTCAGG
>NW_008824552.1:42674-51591 GCF_000699105.1 Pygoscelis adeliae
CTGTTTAAGATTTGTAAGGAAATAGAATTAGTGGAATTGGGAACCATAGAAGACTGGGAAACGGAATATCTGCCTAGCTGTTAGCTGAGGGATGACACCCTGTTCCCCGTTAGTGTGTGGTGATGCATTAAGTATGACATGGGAATTAAGCACCCAGGAGTCTGTTCTTTTCTGTCTGGGAAAAGATTAAATGGAGTCACTATGTAGGGCTCAGGCTGGCTCTACTGTTGTTGCATTGAAGGAAGGCGCAGCCCTTCTGCTTAGGAGAAGTTTTCTTTGGCTGCAAATTATACAGATAATCTCATGGATTTTTTTGAATGTGTTAGCGCTCAGCAACCTTCTGGTTTGGCCGAGTCAAAGTTTCAGGACTGCATCATAAATGCAAAGATAAATCTAAAATAAACAAAAGGAAAAGGTCATCTGAAGAAAAAACAATCTTTTTAATAATACTGTAGGAAACATGGGAGTAAGAGTGACAATTTTAGTACGCTTTGGATCAAAGCAAAATACAGAGGAAGAACAGAGATGTTGAATCCACATCAACCAACCTATTTCCAGTTCTACAGCAAAAAGTGTGTTTTGTTTTCTTAATACACGCTTTTGATTTTAAAACATGTCTAAGAGTAGAGAACTAAAGCCTTTTTGGGTTCCGTTAAGTGTCTCCCCACCCCCCCACCCTGGCTCTGTGAAGTTAAAAGCTACTTCTATTGCTGTATGACTTACAAGAAATACCAGACAGCACACAACAGCTACTTGGGCAAATATCAGTACATCAGATTTCAGCTTGTTTTAAAAAGGCAGCTATATTTCAGATATGCTGGCTTGCGTGAGCCTGACATGTTCCAACCAACCTTTCCTAGCCAACTTGAATAGTTAGATTTCCCAGCAGTGTAACACAAATGGGTTGTTAGCTGCTGTGCAAGCCTGGAGTGTTTTAAGTTAGATCTGGAACTGCTGCGCTGTATGGTTCCCATAGGGCTGCAGAGTAAAGTAGGTTGACAGACTTAGTGCTGCCACTGCTGGGCTCGCGTCAGCCTCCAGGAAGAAAGGAGCTGCCGAGTCCCAAGGTGCAAACTGTTTTGTAGTGCCTGTTTTGCTACTGTTTCTGGTGCTCGTTGTAAGGATAAGAAAAAGCAAGACGCAGAAATAGCTGGCTTCCTCGTTGCTGTTGCTGTGTTCTGAGTGCATTTAGATTAACTTGCTGTCTCAATGTGGTTTTTTTTCTTGTTTTTTTGTTTTTCCACATGCTTCAGCGATCTTCAGAGGCTTGGAGAACTGCAGTCAGAACTGGCAGGGATGGCAGATTTCACTGCAACTTACCTTCAGTGTCAGCTGCTCCTCATCAAGGTTTGACTTCATCTGGGTTTTTTGGGCTGTTCTTCAAAAATGCCCCGTCCATCTCAATGGTGCACTTCCATGTTTTGATGTTTGTGCTGAAGACTGATGTATGGTGAAAGCGCAGGTTCCATGGATTTCTGACATTCCGACTTCCCTTCTGCAGTAACTTTGCCAATGAGTACCTCAGTGCGGGTCTCTGCTGTTGTACCTAGGGCTTATGTTGGTTCACGTGCATTTTGCCAGTGCAGAGTTTATTTTCTGACAGAAATCACAATGGAGGCAACTACTCTGTAGCGTTTTATGTTAGGAGAGTAGCTTGCTAGTGGCCACTGGAATGCTTTTTGCTAAACTGCTGCTGTAAGTGGAGGTTTTATAGACAATGTTTTGTAGACAGCTTTTTTGGCACCAATGCCAAAGGAATTCTTTAGACTTGATTGAGCAAAATATCAGTCGTGCTTTCTCTTACAGTGCTGAAATGATCTATCTATTTGGTATTAGCAGATGAAGTGGTTACTTTGACACAAAGGGCAGCAACCCTTTTCAAAGTCAGCTTCTTGCCGTAAACAGGAACTGATTTTTTGTTTCACTTCTCGAGCTATCAACTGGCAATAGTATTTCAGGTAGTCTCCTGGCATTTTCTAGGTGTTTGAATTTATACACATGTAAAGCAAGAACTAAAGCAAGCAACAAACAGGTTTCCAGAAGGGACTCAATAAAAGCTTTGTTATGTAAAACCAAGAAGGGATTTCAGTTTCTTTGCTCAACACATAGCTGCCAGTTGGCATATCTCATGGCAGCCCTCAAATCTTTGGGATACATTTATCACCCAAGGAAGGTATCTTAGATGAGCAGTGTTACAGTTCAGTACGTTCCTAGCTAAATCCAAAACTTTTGCCAAAGCAAAATGTGCTATCCAGGCAGGGGACCAACATTTGGAGGTGGCTTTGTTGCCATTCTTCAGGGTTTGGCTGGAGCGAGCCGGCGTACGTTAGCTAAGAGAACAATGGTTTGTGTATCTGGCAAAGCGGAGCGCTCTGTTTGGAAGAAGGGAGTAAACGCCGCACCAGCCATGCTTGGCTCGAGCTGTGGAACAGACAGTACATCAGTGATGCAGAGGAGTCAGCGATGTGGCCGAAATGAAAAGTAACTCGTAATACCGTACAATTAGAAATCCTGAAGTGGCAGAGAGAAACCCGAATGTCAGAGCAGCCCTTTTCAGTAGATTTCTTTCCAATTGCTTCTTTCCCCAGCAGAAAGAAGCTGTTGGGAGGGAAAAAAGTAAGTTCATTTCCCAGCCTCTCGAGGCTCAAAAGGTTCCAGACCTTTAAAGGCTCTCCATACCCTGTGATTTTAGGGGTAGTTAGCTGGGATTCTGCGGCCAACCTCGGTGAAGGATGTAGTCTGTATGTTCTTGAGCTTTGGCTACAGCCAGCTTTGTGTGTAGCCGTATCTAAGGACAGGCAGCTTCAAAAAGGTGGCAGTGATATAAATCATCCAGTCAAGCTTTCTTAATTTTTTTTAAACATAAATCAAAAAGCAAATAGGGTGTGGCTGGGTATTTGTGTGTTGTTTTTTGTGTTTGTTTTTTTTTTTTTAAATAAGAATATCAGTAGCTGATTTACATTCGATATTCTTAGTAACTCCGGGATCTTTGGTGGGGTGGAGACTGTCAATAGGAGAGTTCAGAAATATGACTGTGTAGGTGTGTTTCTGGGGACAGTTGTTATTGTTTCCACTTTTTGCCTGCAATCTGAGATTGCCCGGATCTTGGTCTCAGGGAGGCGATAAAGCAGGGGGCTATTGTTTTTCTAATAAGTTTCTTCATTCTGCATAAAGTTCTCCTTAAAAAGTACTGAAGAGTTTGGCTCAGCCAGTCTCTAATTCATAGTTTTGTTAATATTACTCTCAATTTCTGTTTTGTATTTTATAGCTGTATAGGTCTCTCCGTGTATTTATAGAACAGTACCTATTTTGGAGGCCTTGGTTCCCTGTGTTGTATTTAAAAGCGCAAAAGAAAACTTTGGCCTGCTTTTTCAACCAACCCGCTGGTTTACAGCCAAGAGACAGGGCATCTTCCCTGCTCCCAAGCCCATCTAGCACGGCATTATAATGTTTAGACTGAACTGGGTATTTACCATCATTTCATGGTTTTCTTCTGTAGGCCTTGCAGGAGAAGCTGTGGAATGTGGCAGCTCCTCTGTACCTGAAACAGAACGCGTTAGCATCTGCTGCAGCAAAACAGGTGAGGCAGAAGCAGCTGGGCCTGTGTGGAGACACGTCCTCGGATACGAGCCCTTCCTTGGCCATGCAACAATAATATGCTTCTGATCTACTGCCGTAGTCTGTCCAAGGAAATCTTAATTCCCCAAAGTGGAGTTATTTCTCTCATCTTCAAAAGATGAGCGGTGGAGGTTCATGACAACTGTAAAAAGGCAAACATCCTACCCATCTTCCAGAAGAGCAAGAAGGTAGATCCAGAAAACGGTGGGCTGCTTGGCCTCACCTCACTCCTGGGGAAGGTTATGGACCAACTCCTCTGAAAAGCCATTTCTAAACAAGTGAAGGTCAACAAGGTGATTGGGAACAACCAAAATGCATTTCTCAAGGGCAAATTGGGAGCACTGGTGGGTGAAAAGCTGGACATGAGCCGGCAATGTGCGCTCGCAGCCCAGAAGGCCAATGGTATCCTGGGCTGCATCCAAAGCAGCGTGGCCAGCAGGTCGAGGGAGGGGATTCTGCCCCTCTCCTCTGCTCTGGTGAGACCCCCCTGGAGCACTGCGTCCAGCTCTGGGGTCCTCAGCATGAGAAAGACACGGACCTGTCAGAGCGGGTCTAGAGGAGGCCACGAAAATGATCAGGGGGATGGAACACCTCTGCTATGGAGAAAGGCTGAGAGAGTTGGGGTTGTTCAGCCTGGAGAAGAGAAGGCTCCGGGGAGACCTTATTGCAGCCTGTCAGTACTTAAAGGGGGCTCATACAAAAGATGGCAGCAAACTTTTTAGCAGGGCCTGTTGTGACAGGACAAGGGGGAATGGCTTTAAACTAAAGGAGGGCGGATTCAGACTAGCTATAAGGAAGAAGTTTTTTACTCTGAGGGCGGTGAAACCCTGGCCCAGGTTGCCCAGAGAGGTGGTGGGTGCCCCATCCCTGGAAACATTCCAGGTCAGGTTGGACGGGGCTCTGAGCAACCTGATCTAGTTGAAGATGTCCCTGCCCACGGCAGGGGGGTTGGACTAGATGGCCTTGAGAGGTCCCTTCCAACCCAAACTATTCAATGAAATTATGCCTGACCAACATTATTGCTCTCTGAGGGGACAAGGGCAAGGCAGTGGATGTCGTATCCCTTGACTTTAGCAAAGCCTTTGACGTAGTCTTCCATCATTTTCTTTTCACCAAACTGGCAGGATTCTGGCTGAGTAAGTGGGTGATAAGGCTCCTCCAAATTGAGGAGCCAGTCGAGATGCCAGAGGGCATAACTGCTGTTCAGCCTGGTCTGGACAAGCTGGGGAAGTGGGCTGACAGGAACCCCATGACGTTCAGCATGCGCATCCTGGTGGACAACACATTGTACATGAGGCAGCAAAGGCGGCCAACTGCATCCTGGGCTGTCTTAGCAGGAGTGTGGCCAGCGGGTCTGGGGAAGTGATCCTTCCCCTCTGTTCAGCTCCGGGGAGATCACATCTGGAGGGCTGTGTTGTGTTTTGGCCTCCCCAGTGGAAGGAAGATGCTGACAAACTGGGCCAAGTTCAGCAGAGGGCCACCAAGGTGGTCAGGGGCTGGAGCACATTGCCTGCAAGGAGAGGCTGAGGGAACTGGCCTTGTCCAGCCTGGAGAAGAGAAGGCTTCAGGGTGGATTTGCTGCTGTCTGCTGCTGCCTCATCGTAGGGTATAGATGAGACGGATCCAGACTGCTCTGGACAAGAGACAATGGACACAAGTTGGAATATGAGAAATTCTGATTAGATAAAAGGGGAAAAAAAAATTACTGTAAGGGAGGTTAAATACTGGAACAGGTTGCCCAGAGAGATGGGGGGAATCTTCGTCCTTGGAAGTGTTCACAGCTTGATGGGGCCCTGAGTAACTGGATCTAATTAGACCTGCTCTGAGCAGGGGACCAGGCTAGATGACCTCCAGAGGTCCCACCCAACCTGAGTTATTCTGATTCTGTGATGTATAAACGATCTGATCCTGGGAAAACTGAAGCTAAGCACTAAGAAAAGGTAAAGGAGAAAGCAAGCTATTAAATAATGCGGAAACAAATCTAGGGTAAAAGCAAGTTCATGGATCTGCTGGGAAACCATGCTGACATTTTGAGTCTTCAGTTAATTAAGATGTAATGAGAGGCAGGTACTGCTGTGCATCAAAACCTTCTATGCTGTTGACAGCTGTCCCCAGGGATGGTAGAAACAAAAGCCTATCAGCTTTTTAAATCTTCTCTAATTGAACTGTCTGTCTTGGGCGCCCTTCTCAGTAGCATGTGAACCCCCTGGGAAGTTTTATCTGTTGTGATTGTGAATGTAGAACGCTTCCTGTCAATGCAAAGTGAGGGAATGTTTCCTATTGAATAACTTGCAAGTTCTTGGTTTCTGTACAGTCATACTGAACTCGACTGTATTAATTTGAGCACTTCTCTTGTCTACTTAAGCCCATCTATTTGACAGATAAAGTACGATGAGTAAAATGGTGGAATGTGCTGTCTAAGCTTTTAACCGTGTATCTAAAATAGCCCAGAATGGTATTTATCTTGTGATAGTTCCCATCTCTTGCTGCAGTATGTATGTGAAGCGTTGTTGAACGTGAAGTTGTTTCCAAGAGAACTTTGTCAAATATAGCTCCAAAAATGTAAACCTGAGCAGGACGGCTGAGGTTGCTCTGTTGTGCTGCTCATGTTTTATATTCCAGAGTAGCCAGCTGGAGTCGGTGAGTGCTCTACCCCTAGAAATCCAAAATGCAGTGTCAAAAGAGAGACTGCTGATGGAGGGAGTGCTTGATTTCAGGCCAAGTTTCATGAATTGTTTCTTTAATATAGCCAAGATAACCTTTTAGTATTAGGTGCCACTTTACGCCGTGAAGAATTTCACCAAAAGGATGAGACTCGTGGATTAATGTGTTCCTCAGTATGAGGAAAAATACCAGAATCCTGTGATCATGCTTGTGCAAGAGTTTAACAGGGTCTGATGGTTTGTTACCCCTGTGGTTTCTGTCTGACAGATCTTGGAAGAAACTTATAAAATGGAGTTCATGTACAGCGGCGTGGAAAGTAGACAAGTGGTCATTATTCACCACATGAGACTGCAAGCGAAGGCGTTACAGCTTATAGTGACTGCGCGTACCACCAGAGGGTAAGGGTCACCTGATAAAAGGACCTCCTTGGGGTTAACTGTAAGCTTAGTTTCCTCAAGCTTTTTTAAAAAAAAACAGCAAGGATAAATTAGACACATAAAACATCATGGTATGCCAATAACCATTTGCTAAACTGCTTCAGCGTGAAGAGCCTTCTTTTGCCTTTGGTGTAGTTGTAGAGTGGCAGAAGACTAAATTAGGTGACAAAATTATTAGGAAGACATGTTTAGGGGTTGAGTTCTCTCAGCTATGAACATATAAATAGGTTAAAAAACGTAGAGTGTGTCTTGGAGTTGATATTTGGGACGTATTTAAATGAGGAAAAGTCATGTATCGAAGAATGCCCTGAACATGTTTCCTTCATTAAGTATTAGTTGCTGAGTTTTTAGCGTCAGAAAAGAATTGTCTTTTTGACTGATCTGCAACTAATGTTTGTGTGACTCGGACACAAAATGCTCATGTGTACGCGTGGCTTAGGGAACGGGGCAGGCTCTGGGTGGTTCCTTTGGGCTGCCGAGGTCGGTGAAGTTACGCCTGGGTTTGGATGGTTGTAGAATTAGAACTTCATTTGGTGGAGTTAGAGCGAGGAGGTTAGTATCCTAATTTGTTTACGTTTGTTGCCATCCATTTACTGTGTTGCCATCGAGGTCCATAATAGATTTGCCTCTTAACCTCCTGTTTTATAGGCGGAAAGTTAATATTTTCTAGCAGTGGCTTTGGGACCTTAATTAGTGCCTTACACAAATGACTTTTTGTGGGAGGGGGATATGGGATGTGGGGAGGAAGACGGTGATTAATTTTTATTTTTTCTCTTGTGGGGAACACCTTTCTGGCCTTAATATTGTAAGATCTTTTAGTTTTTAGGAGCTTGAGCTGGATTCCAAAACACCTAAATGTTTATAACCATAGAGCCAATTTTCTGTATTCGAAATTAAAACAAGGGATGTTCTCTTCATTGCAGAGTGGAACCCCTTTTTGGGATGTGTGAAAAATTCCTGCAGGAAGTGGATTCCTTTCAGAGGTGAGAAACTCCGTTGCTTCTTCACTAATCAGGGAATATTCTGTTTGTTTTTCATCTCTTTGCATCTCCCTTCCCCTGTTGCTGTCCTACATCGGGGACTGCTGTCATGAGATAATGATAAAGCAAGAAGTAAACTCCCTTCTAAATGTGGGATCAATGGAAGAGCTTTCCTGGGAGTATGACAAAAAAGGGAATTTCCCTTTTCTTTATCACAAATTTCTAAATTGCAAATGAGAGAGTGAGTGAGCTGCCTACATGCCCAGGTGTTGACATTTGCTTTGTAGACCACTGCTTATGAAGCCCTCACCCAGCTCTCCTCTCACCGAGAGGTGCTTCTTTCATCTTACCCAAATCTAGATGTCTAAAATGGGTCAGATTAGGGATGCCCAGGTTTTTTCTGTCAACTCAGAGGGGAACTGGGTAGCTAGCCCAGAGACATGGGTATCCAGAGCTGGCTGAGCAGAATTCCGTCCCTAGTTCTGATTAAGTTCCCATTTATTCGTGGTCCGTATGCTTGGCAGTTGTGACTGGTTAAGTGATGAGAAAAGGGAGCCAAATGTACCCATTCCCTAATGTTTAGCTTATTTGGTAGCTAATGACTAGAACTGTTCATTTGCTTTGAATCTTTTCTTCGCACCGAGTCTCGGGATCAGCAAAACTCATCGCTCTTTCTCAGGAATGTAACTCCTACAGGCGGTGACGAATTCCACAAAAGGGCATCTGGATGATGGTAGATCTTGTCACTTAGCTGTAAGGTCACCTGTAAATGCTCGGACACGTAAAATCCCCGTGTCTAGGTCGTGCAGCCTCAGCCTGCCAGATTTTAGCTGCGTCCCATGAGAGAGCAGTTGAAATTTGCAGTCATAGGAGCACAGGGATGTGTCTTCCTGCGTAGCCCTCTTACCGTGTACAGAGGAGAGTGTGACTTTTTTCCTCCACCCTTGCCAAGCTGCTGGTAGAGGCTTCCGTTTATGGATTATGAGCTCCTGTAGAGCACCACCAGGATCCTGGGGGGAAAAAAGAAAAATCATCTCACTTCTAGGGCTTTAGGACCTGAAGCTGTTTTGGGCATGTCTGGTATTCCTGTCCAGGCTTTATAGACTCAACGGTAGGTGAAGATACAGCGCAACACCGGACGTGACGACAAGCGGGGAGGAGAGCCCGTTGTTCAAGAGGCTGTTCGCCTACAGAAACGGTGCATTTTTTTTCACCAAA
>NW_008824552.1:51666-55317 GCF_000699105.1 Pygoscelis adeliae
AGTCTAACAAAGCATCTTCTGCACGCAGGGGGGGTAGGGTAGTAGCAGCCCAATTTTACCTCTGTATAAAGAACAAGAAATACCAAATGCTCTTCTTGTGAGGCTGTTGTCCCAAGCTATAGAATGGATTCTGTTCTCTGCTCTTGACCTCTAGAACTAGCTTCCTCCCCCTCCGCTGATTGTAGTTTACTATTAAAATTTCACTCCCCAGATGTAATAAATAATGCTCTCATAAATATTGGTAGAGAAAAACCGTTCTGGAAACTTTGCTGCAGCAGAAGGTCAGACAACTCACACGCTGGGTGTGTGGGTATGTTAGATCCTGTAATGAGTCAGCTATTTAGTTAGCCAGGTGAAAGTGCACAGCATAAAGAATTAGGCATGTGCGTGTCCTCCCTGAGAATCATAGAATCATTAAAGTTGGAAAAGACCTCTAAGAGCATCGAGTCCAACCGTCAACCCAACACCCCCATGCCCACTAAACCATGTCCCTAAGCGCCTCATCTACACGTCTTTTAAATACCTCCAGGGATGGTGACTCAACCACTTCCCTGGGCAGCCTGGTCCAATGTTTAACCACTCTTTCAGTAAAGACATTTTTCCTTACATCCAATCTAAACCTCCCCTGGCGCAACTTGAGGCCGTTTCCTCTCGTCCTATTGCTTGTTACTTGGGAGAAGAGACCGACCCCCACCTCGCTACACCCTCCTTTCAGGGAGTTGTAGAGAGCCATGAGGTCTCCCCTCAGCCTCCTTTTCTCCAGGCTAAACAACCCCAGTGCCCTCAGCCGCTCCTCATCAGACTTGTTCTCCAGACCCCTCACCAGCCTCGTTGCCCTTCTCTGGACACGCTCCAGCACCTCGACGTCCTTCTTGTAGTGAGGGGCCCAAAACTGAACACAGTATTCGAGGTGCGGCCTCACCAGTGCCGAGTACAGGGGCACGATCACTGCCCTACTCCTGCTGGCCCCAAGAAGTATTCTGCTACACACAAGAAGTACCAATTTCAAAAGTTTGCAAGGCAACTATAGTAGGAACGGCTCTTTCATCCAGCTGTGTTTCTTTGTTGAGACATGGGGGTTGAATGCAGAGTACTGGAATTGCCCGTAGTCTCATTTAATTAGCACTCTTACTATCTAAATAGCATTACGGCCGCACGTGCAATCTGGGTGGACACATCCCTACGGTACCTGGTTCTCATTAACGTGTTATTGATGGGCACCTCAACATTTCTAGCTCCTTTTTTGTGAATCTAGATTCCTTTGCCCGCTAGGCTGTGTATTGATGGAGGACGTAAGAAGTGAGACCTGAATAGCCCTTGACATTGTCGGTTTGAGCACAAGGCATGGT
Organism: Pygoscelis adeliae; assembly: GCF_000699105.1. Lineage (NCBI taxonomy): Eukaryota > Metazoa > Chordata > Aves > Sphenisciformes > Spheniscidae > Pygoscelis > Pygoscelis adeliae. The sequence goes on from NW_008824552.1 coordinate 53,016, forward strand.
CCCGACGTAACTATCCAAAATCATCTTTATCTTATGTATGAGACGTGCATCAGAAGAGGAATCTACGCATCTAATTCTGTCATTGTAACTAAATATAAGGATTAAGTAGCCTCGCTGAAAATAACAATACTGTCGAAAACATTGAAAAAACTATTTGATTTTTAATTTATTCTTAACACAGATGTTTCATCTCTGAGCTCCCACATATGCAAGGCAGTTTTGTAGATAAATTGCTGGACTTAATGCCCAGACTCGTGACGTCCAAGCCTTCGGAAGTGGTCAAGATTCTTCAGACAACACTGCGACAAAGTACCTTCCTCCACCTTCCTCTTCCAGAGCAGGTCAGTTTAACGCAGAGAATTAAAATGCAATATCCTTGCAGATTGTCTCAGCATCTGACTAGTTCCTAATATACCACGGAGCTTTGAGGATTCAGGTTTTTAGTCAGTCCCAAGTGTTATTTCTTCAAAGCCTTTCTTCTTACCTAGCAACCTCAGGACTACTGCTAAAAATACAGAAGACTCAGTAATTCCTGGCAGTATCTAAGAGAATCCAAAGTTCGTGCACAATTTCTACATTAAGAACAGTAATGATTGTCTTTTTTTTTTTTCTTTCCTTCCCTTTCCTCCTCCTCCCTCCGCCTTATTTTTGCCAACCCTAACAGCTCCATAGAGCTACTGCAAATATCATTGAGCCTACCGGCGAATCTGATAATCCTCTGAGGTTTACATCGGGGTTGGTAGTGGCACTGGATGTTGATGCAACTCTGGAGCACGTGCAGGATCCCCAAGGAACCGTTAAAGTTCAGGTAAGCAGTCGCTTGACATAAATGCAAACAAGATTGCGTCTTAGGGGGAGTTTCCTTAAGGACGTCAATACTTCTAAATTGCACATAATTATACTCTTTATTAGTCACAATGCCGGATTTCTGTGTTTTGACCACACGTTCAGAAACTGGCTTGTATACAGTGCGCTGAGCTGACTTGCGTACAGTTCCTGAGAGTTTGCTTTGAGCACTTTGATGCCGTTCTGCGCTCCGCACACGCTACCCTCTGCTTTCACGTGCTCTGGGCACGTTACGGACATGAGCACAGATAAATGCTGCTGAACTTCCAGCTTGCGTAGCGGGAGACGGAGGAGCGAAAGAAGCTGTTCTGAACGGTACAGAAATATGCGGGCTCTCGGCTCTCTGTATTTACAACTTAACTTGCTTCTTGCTGCTGAATCACTGGTTTCAAACGCAGCTGAAGAGGTGGGTGTGGTATGATGCCGAGTAAAATAATGCGAGTTCACTGCATAATGAAGAAACGAAAACCTCTGTTTACAATGTAGAGGAAGAGGCTGATGTCAGTGTGTTCTTCTTCCACCTGTGCCGTGGGTCTGAATGGCCGGCGTGTGGCTGTTAAATCTGGGGCAACTGGACTCCTGGCTCCAAGATAAAGCACACCTTCCTGCCTTCTGAACTCAAACAGAAAACGCCAAAATAACGCACGCTGTGCAGATCCCCAGTCCAGTTGTCATTCAGTTGTTTCACGGGGTTTTTTTTCTCTTACAGGTGTTGTATCCAGATGGACAAGCACAGCTAATCCATCCTAAACCAGCTGACTTTCGAAATCCCGGTCCGGGAAGGCACAGGCTGATAACTCAGGTTTACCTCTCACACACAGCCTGGACAGGTAACGTTACCGACACGAGTTCATGCGATTGTGTTGCTGCACTTTTCTAAGATGAGAGTGTGTCTTGCTTGATCCCAGTCTCCTGCACATAAGACGTATGTGCCCCACAGTCTTGGGGGCTTTGAGGATCCTGGAGTCTACAGCTGTTGTTGATGCTACCCTTAGTGTCGCTCAGATTTCTGTTCTGCCTTTGAGCAGTTACATCTCCCTGGTTGACAGGGCAGTACTGCTCCGTAGGGGCTGTCATTGGAGAGAAGGTGCTTGCTACGCGCTGGGGGCTTGTGGTGGCTTGACCCAGGCTGGACGCCGGGTGCCCACCAAAGCTGCTCTATCACTCCCCTCCTCAGCTGGACAGGGGAGAGAAAATACAACGAAAGGCTCGTGGGTCGAGGTATGGACAGGGAGAGATCACTCAGCAATTACTGTCACGGGCAAAACGGACTCAACTTGGGGAAAATGAATTTAATTTATTACCAATCAAATCGGAGTAGGGTAATGAGAAAATAAAACCAAACCTTAAAACACCTTCCCCTTCCCCCCCCGCCTTCTTCCTGGGCTCAACTTCACTCCCGATTTTCTCTACCTCCTCCCCCCCGAGCAGCACAGGGGGACGGGGAATGGGGGTC
>NW_008824552.1:55615-59440 GCF_000699105.1 Pygoscelis adeliae
CAGGGTGGACTTCCCACGGGGTAACAGCCTCCCTCAGGCATCCACCTTCTCCGGTGTGGGGCTGCAGGTGGATATCTACTCCACCGTAGACCTCCATGGGCTGCAGGGGGACAGCCTGCCTCACCATGGTCTTCACCACGGGCTGCGGGGGAATCTCTGCTCCGGCACCTGGAGCACCTCCTCCCCCTCCTTCTTCCCTGACCTCGGTGTCTGCAGAGTTGTTTCTCTCATGTATTCTCACTCCTCTCTCTGGCTGCAGTTGCACAGGGGTTTTTTTCCCTTCTTAAGTACGTTATCCCAGAGGCGCTACCACCGTTGCTGATGGGCTCGGCCTTGGCCAGCAGTGGGTCCATCTTGGAGCCGGCTGGCATTGGCTCTATCAGACATGGGGGAAGCTTTTAGCAGCTTCTCACAGAAGCAACCCCTGTGGCCCCCCCACTACCAAAGCCTTGCCACGCAAACCCAATACAGGGCTGCGCGAGCAGTCTCCCGGCACTGGGAGCCTTTGCATGGGAGCAGATATTGAAGGTGAGGTCACCCATTTCTGTGCAGAGCAAGATCAGTTGTAGGAGTCAGGTCTGCATCCTTATTTAAAGGCGAGGAGTCATGGTAAACTGACTCATTGTAATTCATTGTTTTAGATCTGACAGGTATTTGAGCAGGACAGAGAACCTTCGGAACTGTGTGTACTCAACAGTATAATTTCACTGCTGATTAAACTTTCACCCTTTTAATGACCTAAAAAACACCCAGTAGCTCTGATGAAATATGCGACTCCAACATTCGCGTTCAGTCTCAGTTGGCGTTCACACTTCCCCGTGAAAGTGCTTCTGTAATTGGCTTGTGGACTTCAAACAACAAAAGCAGAGAGTATTTGTTCACAGCTCCCTTTGTCCTGTTCTCTTTTAATCCCTTCACGTTTATTCAAATGTGTGTTGGGTTTTTTTCTGAGCAGTTATTAATAGGATTTGGTGATCTTTTTTTAACCAACAGTTTTGTTTAGTGCAATGTTCCTTCACGTACTCCTTTTTATATAGCATGGTGTAGTCGTTCATCCTGCGATCTTTGTTTTGTTTTGGAGAAGAAAAAATGGTATTGTTTCTACGAGTGGTGGAAGTATCTGGATTTAAAGGTTGATCCTGTACCAGAGGGAGCTGAATCAAGTCCTTATTTCTGCTTCTGCAGCGTTCACTGGCAGGGTGTTTTCAGTGTGGCCCCAAAGGACTCCATTCTGGTGTCCGTCGTTTTAACTGTGACATTGGCACTTGGGCATATAAAAGGTGGGGAGGACACCAAACCGGGAGGGCTTCAGGGAACGGGGTCAGAATTCAAAATGGAGAAGTTGCCTTGATTCGAGACAATGAAACTTAGTAAAAAGCCAGTAAAAAAGTGTGTGCTTAGGGAGGAGAACGCCCAAATACAGAGCACGGATTACGGGACGGGTGTATAGCAGAAGCGATAGAGGGGACTGCAAGCTACAAATTAAAGAAGAGTTGACAGTGTGGGGAAAAGGTGAGTCTCAGGGCGGCGTTAGCTGGACTGCGAGGGAACTGTGGGAAAAGGTTTTGTCTTGTGTTCTGCCTGGTGCGGATGATGTCTCGGCTGGAGTACCGCTGCAGTTCTGGGCATCGCGTCTTAAAATGACGTAGGTTTCATTTAGGTTTCCGTAACGGGGTCCTGTTGTGGGTTAACCCGGTATACAGTTAAGCCCCACACGCCACCCGGTGCTCGCTCGCTCCCCCCCGGTGGGATGGGGAAGAGAATGGGAAGGGTAAAAGTGAGAAAACGCGTGGGTATTGCGCCGTTCAGCAGTAGCTAAAACATTCCTGTGTTATCAACGCTGTTTTAGTCACAAATCCAAAACAGAGCACCATGCGAGCTACCCTGAAGGAAAATTGACTCTACCCCAGCCAAAACCAGTACAAGTCCATACGGAAAACCTAAAGGAATCACGTTTTTCAGTCTAGAAATGAATATTTTGATAGGGATGTAGTCCGGCGCGCTGCTCAGGGTCATACTGTGTAGACTGAAAGCCTGTTTCCATTTGACCACCGGGAGAACAACAGAGTCAAATCATCTTACGGACAGTATTGGGAATATCTGTCTAGCTGCTGAGATGGTAAAAGAGGGGGAGAGGCTGTCTTGCAGTGTAAAAACCTCCAACAGAAGAGAATCTTCAGGTAATCTCCTGTGCTGTGAGGCTTATCAGACATCATCTGGATTTTCCTGCTCCTGCCATAAAAGTATAGGTAGCAAGACCTGCTAGTTCTATGGTCTTTTATGATTTTATTGTTATTTGGTTGGAATAACTTTTAACAGTTACTTTTGAAAGTTGCTATTAGTTAGTCGTGAGATTCTTTTTCTTAAGCTCTGACAAAGCTGGGGGGGGGCGGATCTGAAACGATGCGTAGTTCTACCACGCTGAATGCAACGACAGCAGTTGTATTTTCAACCACCAGGTTGGATTCTGGTCAGCCCAGAGCAGCTCTGTACTGTACCCAGCATACACGAGAGAAAGTTTCGTTCAGTATTGGTCGCTCACTGCGTGATGACAGTCACGTTTGGGTCGTTCTGTTTTGTTTTTTTTCCCCCTGCAGAGCCGTGTCAGATTGAAGTGCGGTTGCTGCTGGCCTACAATTCCAACAGGAGCAAGGCATCTGCTAAAATTCCTAAATCTACCTGGAGCGAGAGCTTGGAGGCTCTCCCGCAATCTGAAAACGGCATAGAGGGGACCATACCCTTCAGCAAACCTGTCAAAGTTTATATAATGCCCAAACCTGCCAGACGGTGAAGTCTGACGCTAAAAGAAATACATTTATGGGATTGTTGGGTTCCATGAAAACAACGTGCTGTGTTCCAAGGTAGTGAACCAAACCACAACAGACTTACACCAGTCAACCACAGAAATAAAGCTGCCGAAGAACGATTGGTCTCCTCTGTTAAGAAGCAGATAGACCAATACAGGAGTTATTCAGCTAGATAAGGGTAGTTTCAAGAAAATGCAGGTGTTTCTATATTGACTCAACAAAATCAAGACAGTTCTCAGCATTCCAGTAGTATTTCATTGGGCCGTATCTTCAGTTTTCACTTGCCAAAAGTTTCTCTCCAAGGCCTCTAGGTTTTCTGCTCTGTATTTACTATGTAAATGCTTAGGCACTTAAATCAATGTTATTTTTACCGTACTCTGAAATGAAAGCTAAGGAGTTCGAGGTTTGTTGTTTTGTTGGGTTTTTTTTTAATGTCTAAAACTTGTACTTGTGCATTGGTACCTAAATTCTTAGTAAAGAAAAAAATAAAATCTAAAGCGGTGCTGTTCTTGTGTGGGAACTGCGTCTCAAAGTGCAATTGCCAATTGCCATAGGCTCAATCCTGAGCTATTTTACAACCTGTACTGAAGCTAGTACAGTTTTGGGGAGGGCACAGGTTGTCCACGTTGTGGTGCCGGGGGGAGGAGGAACCCGTTGGTGCAAGCAGCAGAACTTCACTTAGCAGGACATGGGGTTTAGCTGAGTTATAGCAACAAAACAATATGTTTTGTAATCCAAGTCTCTTGCACATTTGTACGCTTTTAGGAACAATGCGATTAAATACCACGGGTTGAAAAATTACTAACCCCATCCCACTAAGTTTTACAGACTCCGTTTCTGCGTGGTGATCTTGGCCTGAATCAATCTTGCCGAGATGAGAAAACTGTTTAGTTTTTCAATTCAGCAGCAGTTTTGGCAGTCGAAGTCTCTCTGGTCGGCTGAAGTAGCGGAACATGCTCTCAGTTAAGCAGCAGTCAGGCAGCTTGTCCATGTTCCCCGAAGCGGGTGAGCTGGGACT
>NW_008824552.1:59521-71221 GCF_000699105.1 Pygoscelis adeliae
TGAGGAACCTCCGATGATTTGTAGCAATCCCCTGGTAGGATTTTCTCGGAGCACTTAATGTGTGAAACTGTAGTGCGGCAGCCAAACGTTACCTGTGTCCGTAAATCAATTGCTAAAAAACGTAAACAAAGCAGTGAAGAAATACTTTCCAGTTGTACAGAGATTAGTGTAAATAATAACCCCTTATGTCCTTTCCTGCAATAAAATTGGAAAACTCACGCAGATCTGTTTCCTCTTTATTATATGAGTGAACATGCAGGCCTGCGGGGTCTGGGCTAAGAAGAGATTACTGCAAGTTTTTTGTTTTAATTTTATAGGACCGACATGTTGGGGTCCAAAGACTCATAACCCTAAAACTATTCAGCTGCTTTAGGTATTCTTGAATGAAGTAAATATCCTTTCTTACTGCTGCTGCGCTTACAAACTGGTTTTTGGTATTTCACCTTTAGGGCACTGCTTTGAAAACCTCCTGCGCGTGTAACAGCTGAGTTGTTACCGTCCGAGTTCTCTTTGGCATCCTCAGTTCAGTTCCCAGGCGACAGGGGTTGATGTACATCTCTCATTATGAACCTGTGACCAGGCAGACACTTGAGGAGTTGAGCTAAGCCCATTACAGACTTTCCCCCCCCCCCCCGCACTTCACCGGTACTTCTGCAGTTTGTCATCCCAGTAAAGACTTCCGATTTAAATGGTGTCCGTGTGCTCCAGGCCACGGCTGATGCGTTGGGAGGCAGAGCAGAGACGGGGCCCGAGGGAACGCCTGCTCGGCCCCGAAGGCCGCCCTTCGCTGTCAGCGCGGCGCAATATTGATGGGCAGCACAGCGAAGCTTTCGTGCTCCTCCCAGGCCTGCAGGATAAACCCCCCAGGTCCCGGTGTTACCCAGCTGTCTGGCGTAAACTCTGCCTTTCCTCAAGGTCATTTGCCTGCTCTGTGGTTATCGGTGTTTGGGCTATCATTTATCATTTGTTCCCAGGCCACAGAGGACCAAACAGCTACTCCATTCTGGATATCTTTTTTTTTTTTTCCATTTTCAGTATCAAAATCTTGGCATCTTTCTCTCTTTTTCTGAGCACTGGAACAAATTGCAACTATTTTGCTGCCCTCATGCTGTGCTAGAGCTCCTTTCGTATGACATACTAGGCAAAGATCACTCGCCTTCTGTATTACCACCAACTGAGAATCAAATACTGAAGGGCTATAGAAAAGTTCTTCATCTGTAATTTCAGATGCCTAAAACCACTTGAAAATTTAAGACCGCTACGAACATTTCCAGTCTTCTAATGAGAGTATTCCATAGTTGGCTTCTCTTCTTGGTATCATCCTGTAGTTTTTTCTCTGATCCCTAGTTTGAATCATGGAAGAAATCCTAGGTTCTCCTTTTCTTCTTAGGTTTCATCTATTCGAGCAGATGACTAACTCATCATCATTTTAGCTGAACTGAAAAAAAAGTGTTCTGTAACACTGATGATCTTAAAATTCATTGTCAAATGCTGTTTCCTTAAGACTGTACTCTTTCCAAGATTCAAATTTACCTTTGATTTCCCTGCTGTGCAGGTCAGCAGACTAGTAAACATAGAATCATGAAGTGGTTTGGGTTGGAAGGGACCTCTAAAGGTCATCTAGTCCAACCCCCCTGCCGTGGGCAGGGACATCTTCAACTAGATCAGGTTGCTCACAGCCCCGTCCAGCCTGACCTGGAATGTTTCCAGGGATGGGGCATCCACCACCTCTCTGGGCAACCTGGGCCAGTGCGTCACCACCCTCAGCGTAAAACATTTCTTCCTCATATTTAGCCGGAATCTGCCCTCCTTTAGTTTAAAAGTCATTCCCCCTCGTCCTGTCGCTACAGGCCCTGTTAAAACATCCCTTATAAACACATTATGTTGTAGCAGGTCTTTCTGTACAGTTCACTGCCACTCTCTTGCGGCTATTCTCTACCCTCTCCCTTATTACTGAATATGTGTTTGCTTTTGGGTTTTTTTTTTTTTGGTTGTGGTTTGGTTTGGTTTTGTTTTGTTTTAAACTGCTTACCTTGATCTCCAATTTATTTTAGCTTACTTTCTCTTTTAAGTGCATTTTCACACCATGTTCCAACATACAGGAAATCCGAAAGGAAATTTGTATCAAAGGTGAGTATTCCAAGATTTTGTTGTAGTTGTTTAAATCTAGATGTTGACTTTTTCCTCCCACCCCCCAGGTTTGAGACATTTAGGCTTTTCTGCTCTCCGAAATACTGGAGTTCATGCTCTCCGTGGAGCTCCAGGACTTTGTGTCATCTCAGAAGCATCTCTACCCGTTCACCGGTTGTCCTTTAATTTTGGCTAACAGTGTGGGATTTCCGCACTGCAATAGCCTAAAAGATTGATCTTAGAATGAAAAGAAAACCAAAGAAAACTCATGCACAAAGATGATTTGCATCCTTCATCTCTGTTGAAGAGGGAACAGAGGCCTTCAGATCACAGTCGCCCAAGTAGGGGGAGGTTCTGTTCTCCCAGAAGTTTGCAAGTGTAGGACCACGGTGCCAGCACCGAGCTGCAGGGAAACCGAGCAATCTAGAAGCAAGGACAAATAATTTGCTCAAAATTCACTGTTCAAACACCCCTCACCTCCGCATTTTACCTCCTCGTTAGATGTGAGGGAAGAAAGCGGGTCAAGAATCTGGCAGAGAGAGGAAAAGGCTGAACTCGCATGAAAGGGGCGTAGCTTGGTGGTTTGAAAAATGTGTTGTCGTGTTGACCGTTAACTCTTCAGATTTAATTACACATGGCATCTGTGTGCGGGGGAAGCCTAGCTCTGAATGCTGTTAATGTGAAATTCATAATCAGATTGCTCAAGTCCATTGAAATTCATGAGGCCAATTCTTAGAACTCTGAAAGTAAGTAATGCAATTATCAAGTCAAGAACGCTTAAAACAATGCGTAAATGTATTTGGAACAAAGTTGAAGATTATGAGATATTAACTCAAACCTGCTGTGGCTTTCACATACCTTATTTTAAAAAGTACAGAAAAACTAAGTGGGCGGGTAGAGTCACTGCAAAAAGTACAAAGAAGGTTCTTTGGGAGACGAAAGAACGGGGCATGCATTTAAATCAGGACCATATGACATCATCTTGGGTTCCAGCTCACGGAGATGGGTTGCCTCTGGATTCCTGTTTCGCTTGTCTGAGTTCTCAAATCTTTTGACCAAGTCAGAGGTACAATCATTATTTTCATCTTATTTCACGCGCGTCTTCCAGTTTATTCTTAGTAGCAGGCTCTAGGAATGCGGGAGCAGGCTGTCTTTTTACTTGACAATTTGCGAATGCAATATTAGTGGCACTTCAAAATAAAGTTTGAAGGCTCGTAGATGCTAGGCTTCGCACAAATGCTGCCTGATGCGCCTTGAAAATGCCGGGCGCGTTGCGTTTGGTGTGCCTGTAAGCCTTTTTACGGCCCGTTCCTCCTGGCTGCCAGCTCCCGCGTGCTGCTCGACAAAGATAAGGGCTGGGGACCGACCCGCTCGGCGGCGGAGCAGCTGGGGGGGAATCTTCCTGGCACCCAGCCCAGCCGCGGCTCTGCCTTAGCGAGAGCGGCAGGGGGGGGGTTCACTGCCTACTGGGAGATCGGTTTCCTGGTGGGAGGCAGAGAAGCGGCGTACGTGAGAAAGCCTGCCCTATAAAAGTGCATTCCCGTGACTTGGGCGATGAACCCGTCATTTTAAGAAATTATTTACGGCTCTAGCCGAAAGCGGCGATTTAATAAAGAAACCGTTTTGAGCTCCGTTTGGATTTTTCGATGAATCGGTCCTAGCTGTTTCCACCATGTAGCAAAGCAATTTCAGGCACCGAGAAGGAAATTGGGCTTTCGGTGACTGGAGCAGCCCAAGTGGAGCAGATGCTTTTGTGGGAGCTGACAAAGCTGACGCAGGAAGCTGTGACGAGAGCAGTAATAGAAGATACGGATGGAAAAGACTTGCAGCAGATTATCTCCTTGTTGACACCGAAATTTTGTACCAACGGTAGCAAACCGTAGCAGTTTACCTTTAAAAAGGGAAATCCGTTTCTTTGCACGCTGCAGCTCCCCGTTTCAGAAGTGGACTGTTCTGTATCCTACCGGTTGCCGAATGAAAGGAACAATTAAGAGGCTGCAGCACAAAGCCGGGCAGGGCGCACCGCTGAAAGTCACCTGGCAGTGCCAAACGGGCCGTGCTCCTCTCATGCTTTGGGGGAGGCCAAAACAGGTAGCACCAGCGTGAGGAGCCCAGGGTATTTTTCTCAAATGCAGGACCTGGACCGAGCGGTTTTGTTGAATGTGGCTTCATCATTAATATGCCACATTTTTTTATAGAAATAAAAAAAGGGAAAAAAAAACCTGGAGGTGAAAGATCAGGTGTTCGCTCAACTTCTCCTAACAGTGTAACACGCATACTGCAGTACTTAAAAAACTGGAATTGTCCTCTCAGTAAAAGCCTTACAAAGCCTCTTCCTATTTAAGGCTGCCTTGAGGCCCAAAAGCTCACGAAATAATGCAAATACGTGACTGCGACCAAGAGAGTCGAACCACCTCCGCTATAAGATAACGACATTTAATGCAAAAAGTCTTCACGCCCTGCGGACCGGTAGGAACTGGTTCTACTGGCGTTCCCTTGGGATGCCTACAGTCTTCCGGGTCAGTGGTTCACCTTCTACTTCACACCGTGCGAGTTACTCAGAACAATGTCATGGCAGTTATGACGAGCATTATACCGACCGCTGTGTCAGAGAACACAGACGCAGCTGGAAAGGCAGTTCTTGCCAGTTTAGAGAAGACGTTGCCTCAAATATAGCTACACTAATAGAAAATATTGCTGTAATCAGGAGATGGCAAGATAAAACTTCCAAGTCCTCACTTTCCCTTTGCTTTTACACCACGTTGTATTTTATCAGATAAAAGGTTTTAAAGGATTCCTAGAGCAAATAAACACAGAAAGAACATAGTATTTTGCGAAGGGTTATTCTTGGGTCTTGGGAAAGTCAGCGCGTTCCCGTACCCATCTAAGCCTCTCTGCTACTACTTGGACGGCTCGAAGTGCCTCAGGGCTTATGTGTCATCTTTGTACTTTCATTAATAGACATAGACTTAATATGCAGAGATCAAGAATTAGTGAGCCTGGTGGGGAGAAAAGATCTACAGTAGGTAACTTGTAACATTAATAGAAGCAATTAAGAGAACTTTTTAAATTTTCAGTGTAATAAGGTGCTTGTTGGCACACCATTTGAACCATCAGGTAACGACGACCAGTAAGAATTCTCACATCCATCCCCAGCTTGCGAGCAGCACCTTGCTGGCAGCAATTTAGACTCATTTCCTAAAGATCAACATTTTATGTCGCAAACTCTAGTTTTGTGACACATCTTTCTAACGATTTTAAGCGCGTAGGGACTTTTGAATAGATCTGTATTCCACAACTCAATCCTCACAATTCACAGTTAACAGGAAAATTCTTTAAGGCCCAGATGTTATGTTTATTCCCTGTAGACATTTTTTTTTCCTTTTTCCAGGTTTAATTTAAAATTTAAAAGTGCTAAATTATCTGATGTTCCTGAATCATCACAAAGAGATCTGCGCAGCCAATATCCTGACTGAAGTCGGCAGCAGGAGGCAAAGTTGTATGTTCTGGGTTCGCTTTTTAATTTATTTCCTTTTTAACGTATTTATACAGCGGTGGTAAAGCGCTTCATTACCGTCGCTTCGTGTCTACCACTTGATTGTACTCATCAGCTATCCTGTGGCTGCATTCCAATAGCCAATAATGGAATTTCGGGCCATTTCGTAATAGAAGTATTCAAAACCTAGTATCTTAATTTAGCCAACAGCTGAAAAGTTCAGTAACCAGAATACAGACAGTCTTCAGAGGAAGATTAGGTCAATCTCAAGGATGTATGGCAATGGTTCTGTAATTAACTGATTTCATTAACAGCCCCCTTTTGTGAGCGCTCCATTTGTTTAAATCCTGAACTAATAAACTGCCCTTGCATTTTAGATGGTCAGCGCACAAATGCCTTGGCACGTAAGTCCACACTCTGTTGACTGTAATTTGATTCAGCGGAGAGGCGTGTCCGTGATTTGGCTGCGGTCAAGGAAGGCGGAATGAGCTGTAACGCTTCAGCAGGTTGAATGGAAGACTCCCCCCACTTTGACACCCTGAGCAGCCAGGGCATTGTACTCCTCCACAGCCTTCTCTGTTTGCAAGACCAACACATCAATCCCGTTTTTCTTCAGGTAGTCCACAGTGGATGGTGGAACCTCCAAAGAGAAAAGGAAATGGGAAGAGCAAGTATTAGATTCTTTTTCCCCCTCACACTGTAAGGCTTGAAGAAAAACAGGTACTGACGGCATTTGGTAGTAGGTGCACTTAAGTAACGGATAGTACCCAAACTGATAATATGCTCAGATATTTCCACGACTGATACATAGTTTTTTTTTTCTTCAGTAAAGCTACTTTTATATACACACCTCCCATCTCTCCTTAACACGGTTTAACAGGCAGCCCTTTCTTACGAAAGGAACAGAATTGGAGCTAAAGGTAATTAATCTAAAGAAGGTGTTACTCACCTCACTGAAAAGCTAAAGAATTGCTTCTCATGAAGTGAAGCTCGGCACTTCTGAGCTTTCGGTAGCTAGTTTATCTGCTGAAATGACACCCTGCCAACATTAGTAACAAAAACGCCTAATTATCAAAGTATTTACAGCAGGCTTAGAGGGCGAGTTCATAACCTATTCTAAGAGGGGGGACTTAATGACATTGTGAAAAATTCTCCTTGTTTAAATTACTCCTGTAGCAGAACTAAGGCTGTTCACTGCTTGACATTGACACTACCAGAGAGGAGCTTACATGATGTTTCTTTCAGGAAGAGAGTGGCTCCTGGCAGGAGCACAGTCATGCTAATTCAGCATCCTGAATTTTTTCCCTCTTATTAAAGCACCATAGATTCCCCGACACGCGCACGCTAATCAGAGGGGGAGGGCAAACAGCCAGTTCTAGTTTATGTTTATCACAGAACAAAAACCTACCTGCAAAGCCTCACTCATGCCACGACCAATCACCACAGTTTTAACACCCTTCCTGACGACTTCTTCAAGGTCAGCCGGTTGCACTCCTGGAGAATGCTAAGTGTCAGGGGAAGAAAACAATAGTCTGTGTACTGACAGCATCAACCAGGAAAGCTTCGTCTGTATGTTTTGAAACTGTCCACGGAGCAGCAGGGTAAATTAGCAGTACCAAAATGAAACACAACACTCTTTTCTGCATACACACAGTAGGTAACATTGGTAGTGAAAAAAGGCATTTTCTATGCAGATGAAGGATGATAGTTAATCAATTGATGGCAATATTATCACTTCATTAAACAGTTAAAAAGATGCATTACACCTTTCTAAAACATTTATGTCTAACAACTAACATTTTATAAATATTAAAGTGAAATCGATAAATTGCAACGTATCGCCCTTCGTTTTCAAATGAACAAACCCTTTTTGTAATAAAGATTGTGGCAAGACGAAGTTCACTCTAATTACAAAGAGCTCCTCAAATAATTAAAATTATTAAATTCTTTTCTTGTTTACTTTGCAAATCTCATTTACCAAAGAGGACTGAAACATATTGGTTAGCTTCATTTCAGTTAACAGTTTCAATTTCTGCACTATTCTTAATTTTGAGAAAGGAATATTTGAAAGCAAACTCCTCAAAGAAGAAAAGAAGAGCTTTAACAGCATGTTGACTGAGTTTTTAAAGAAGTACACCCATTTACTACTAGTACGCTTTAAACATATGAATCCACAAATACACCTGTAATGTTAATGTAAAGCACTGTGTCACACTAATTCTCCTCCTGGATTCAATTTCTATGTATCTCCGCATGGCCAAGAGTAAGATCCTGTACAACCTGTGGCCAGAGTTTGGCCCCTCATTGGTGTGCACTTTTTTTAAACCATAAATAATACTATTTGCCCCCCCCCTTTTTTTTTTTTTTAGGATTCTTAAATTCTTTTAGAGGACTGAGATGAGTTTCTCACTTGAAGTAGGCAACACCATGGTGGACTCCTGGAGAATGTTATTTTTATGGAGATGCCCATACATCTTTATCCCCTATACTTCCAGAAAATACTACATTCTTCCAATGAATTAAGGTCAAAGCACCAGCTTAACAATTGGCTTCTGTTGTTCCACTGTTAGTGAGCTGTACTCTTTGATGTCCTTGGGCCCTCTGCTATTCTTTTTCCCCTGCCCAAGTCATCAGCAGCTGATGCTGCAGCCTCTCACAAGGTGTCGGAGTTCTCTTCTCAGCCCTGTCAATGCAGAACAGAGCAAGCAAGACTTTTCAAGCTGAAACGAGCACATGAGCTCCTGAAGTTACAGGTGAGGGAAACCTTCCATGGTAGAGTGCCACTTCCAGTGAGTGGATTAAATTTATCCCACCAGAAAGTCTTTAGCCTGGCTGGTATCTGGAATTTCAGCAACAGAGATTTTTCACCCTTACAGTTCTCCAAATTGTGTTCCCCTTAGTCCATTTACATTTGATATCCACACCTGGAATGCGGAGGTCACTTCAGCAGGCAGAGCTTCCTCAGACCGAATCACCGCAAGTACGTGTTTATGACAGAACAGGTAATGCTTTGCCTTTGGGGATTTTAAAGTAGACTCAAAACTTACTTAGACAAAAAGAACTGGTACGGTTTACTGCAATTACAATAATTAGATCGCTGGGGAAGGTTTGCTGTCATACGATAAGTACTCCCGAGACATTAAAGCCACGGAATAAAAGGATTTTCTTCGGTTACACAAGACACTCTAATGCGGGGGCTTCCACACGTTTCACAGGAAACTAGTGTCATTAAAGGAAACATGTAACACGACGGAATCACTGTATCATTGCTGATAAAAAAAAAAGAAAGGGCAGCAGAATTTCTTGCCTGTTTTGTGCTCCGGTCTTCCTTTCAGGATTCCTACTTCTCTTCTCCTGTTAGCAGATGGCACTGAAATGCAGCCAGCCCAGGGAGGCTGCCTTTCATCCCCAAGGGTTAAGGCCATAAGAACCATTAGTACTTAGTTACAGAATCTTGCAGAGCCAGTTATACAATTTTCCCGATGAAAGAATTATGTACTAGAGAGCAGTCTGATAGCAGAGAAGGAAAGGAAGCAATTTATTTCCAACTAGAGTGTGGGACATGACCAGCGCTGCTTGTTTCCCAAACTTCAGCTCCACCTACCCCAGGAAAAACATGCTCAAAGAAAGCAGACGCACTGTAGTCTACCATGAGGAAACGCACAGAAAATGCATCTGGAGAATCCTGCTGTTTCCTGTGCTGATGGGATTAACTTTTTTATAGTTCTTCTAGAGTTGGAGATGCAGTCTAGAAAAGCTTAGTTCTATTCTCACATTTGTCACTTGCTATTCATTTTTAAACCAAATCACCTAACTCCTCATAGCTGCAAGGGGGATAGAACCGACCTAAAGCAGGAGCTTTACAAGTGACCTATATAATAAGGCAAAACATAAACAGGTATTTTTTACTTCCTGATGATATAAAAAGGATGCCAGAAAACCTACCTCTTCAAATAATCCAACATAGACTCGTTTTTCTTGTTCCAGTTGGAGGACTCCTCTAAGGACTTTTATGGACTTAAAGCTTTTATCTGTCACCTGAAGATATCCCCTGTTAGAAACTTTAAAAGGGAAGTGCAGCCTCCTAAATGCTAGTGGGTGGTTATAATGTGAAACCAAAGTTTTCAAGTGGTCGGAATGAATATCAAAATGTGATTGAGCTGGGAACTAGTTGGGAACTTTTCAGCTACTCTATCTGTTCTGCTCCTCCCATCATACGTGCGTATAAACCAGGAAAACAGTACTGTCAGACAAACCAAAAGCGACTCTCACCACACACAACCCCCCCCTCTGAACAGCCAGCAAAAACTTCATTTTTTATAATCGGACCATAAATGAAATGCATTTAAAAAGGTTACATACACAGCTATCTTTCTCTCTGCAAGGTACAGATATCTTTGCATGACAGCACTACCTTTCTCTTGGCGTCATATACTCTGTATAAACTGAACTCTGACAGCTTAAAAAACCTCTGTTCCCCCACAGATTATAGATGAAGTTCCAAAACAAAAGGTTCTGCCCTTCCATTGTGCCAAAATGAATTCAACAGTCCTCTGTGTGGACACAGCTGCAGGTGCAGGGTCCAAGGCCTGATCACGATGTAGTTCTTTTGTGCTTTAAGTTTCACTTAGAAAGTATGGTTTGGTTTTTTTTCCTAGCTAATACAGCTATTCTAGTGCAAGCCCTAATATGGGGACAATTATCATCGAGTTCCTAATGCAATAGACATTATGCTGCTTCTAAATCTGGAACATCAATACTATCCCATGTACTTTTATATGATTCGGACAGCATTCACAGATAAAGTGTAAAAACTGTGAGGGCAAGTACTTAGTATATGGCTACCAAGAGAAGTCATTGGGTGGTTAGCCAGACTGTGAGCTTTTCACGGGGAAACTAGTGCATATAACACTGTATCTGCATATTTTTCCTCTGAAACAAGTACGAGGGACCCCAAGGAAAAGGATGTAAACTAAACCACATGCGTTGCTGTCTTCCAAACACATAAGGTCAGTTACTGATGATTTCTTTTAACTTCCCATAATTTTTTTTCCTATCTCACTCACGACAACTTTTGTTTACACAGCCTGAAAAGAGGTTGTTACCAGTACCTTAACGACAATGGCGCTCTTAATCAAACGCAGAATGCCGTTTGAGAGCTCTAAGGTGTGTGAGAGCGGTCTGGTCGGGGTAGCTGTGAGGACTGGCGGCAACAGTCGCTACACCCTGTCACCTGTAGGACGTTCTGTGTCTGCAGTCCTCTGACCTCTCCGCACAGTCACTTCTGAAACATACACTCCGTTCTTACCAGGGAAAGTCTAACGATTAGATGAAAGCAAAAGGCAGCCCGCTGAATTTCTGGCTGGAACTTTAACAACCCTTCTCTGGACCATTCTCAGAGTCCCGCTTAAAATGCAGGATGGATCATAAACAGCAAACTTACATTGGTCCCAGTTTCTCGCCAATCCCAGGTTCGGCTTCCTCCCGGCCATACTTTGCAGTCCTTATACGTTGTAGAGCAGCCTTTCACCTTCATCTGACCCCAAGAAAGGGAAGCAATTTCAGGGGAAGACATCACAAAGTTGAAGCAAAGTCTGGAAAAAGGATATTTAATACATAACATCAGGCTAACATATGCAGCACGTTAATAAAAACGGGAAATTCTGTCCTTGCCCCAAGGAGCTGGGAAGGAAACGCTGTTGCAGACTTTATCCACGTGCTTTTGTGACAACAGAACTGAACTGAGGATCGGCAGATTTGTTGAATTACCAGTCCTCTTGGGGATTTTGTGCAGGATTTGGGGCAAATCATTTTACATGCTAAACCTGTACAAGTATTGGGTGCTCAACTTTTAAAACTATCAACAGGGATCAGGTCCCAGAATATCCTCTCATATCTGGGTTTTAATCTTTGCCCTAAAACCTACAATGAAGATGACAATAATTTCCTAAAATATCTGAAAGAGACACTGTTTCTTCGGCCCTCTAAACCACATTGGCATGTATTGGTTTATTAATTTAATACAGTAAATGAGGTTAATAAAAATCCCAAACAAACCAACCCAACAGAAAAGC
>NW_008824552.1:71314-72317 GCF_000699105.1 Pygoscelis adeliae
TAGTCACTCCTTACAGAGGCCAAGTCTCCCTGTGTAATGTCTCAGGACATAAGCACCCAAACAACGTCTTTTCTAATGTTGACCTCGGTCTCATTGTTTCAACTTGAAACCAGCATTTCTAATCCTTTCTATTGTGGACAAGGAGAACAGCTTAATCTTTTCCATCATCTTTTGTTTTCCTGAGGACTTAACTCTCAGTCTGTTTTCCCTTCTTTTAGATTAAATAAACTTCACTTCCCTTCAGTCATGCTTTCTAAATCTCTGCCTATTTTCCCCTTTTTCCCTGGCAGCCAACAGTTGGCATGCCCCTTTCTTTGATGTCTGTTGCCTGAAACTAGACAGAGTGCTCCAGCTGAGGCCTTATCAGCGCTGCTACACTCCAGCCGCTTTTTGGTATTATTCACCCTAGTAATTTTTAGATCTGCTATCACAGTCACAGCTGGGCATCAGCAGGGCAGGGACTCTGCCTCAGAAAGTACCGCCTCACCGCACCATGAAAGCTCACGCCCTCTTCACAGTCCTTCACGTTACTGCAGCCTGATTGCCGGTGTGATTCTGGCACTCGACGGCAAGATAGGAATCACACAGCAATACCCTGGAAACGTGTTAGACTAGCGTGGCCGTCAACTGACGCGTCTCAAGGGTAGAGTCACCTTTCTGCCCTTCCAGTTCAGAAGGAAGATGGTCTGAAACCCGCATATTGAAGAAAGCTGGTTGTTTCTGCAGTAGAGAGAGCTCTGCTCTTCTGCCCATCCAGAAAACCTCAGTAGCAGATCCTTCCAGATACACAGTTTCTCACCCTTTGCTTTTTAATTGTTCGAATTCACCGGGGGGGGAAAAATCAATCATAGAATCATAGAATCATAGAATCATTAAGGTTGGAAGAGACCTCCAAGATCATCGAGTCCAACCG
This sequence comes from Pygoscelis adeliae, assembly GCF_000699105.1. Lineage (NCBI taxonomy): Eukaryota > Metazoa > Chordata > Aves > Sphenisciformes > Spheniscidae > Pygoscelis > Pygoscelis adeliae. The sequence continues at coordinate 72,228 of NW_008824552.1, forward strand.
TCAACCCAACACCACCATGCCCACTAAACCATGTCCCTAAGTGCCTCATCTACACGTCTTTTAAATACTTCCAGGGATGGTGACTCAACC
>NW_008824552.1:72421-74591 GCF_000699105.1 Pygoscelis adeliae
CTCTTCCCCCAGCCTGTAGCGCTGCATGGGGTTGTTGTGGCCGAAGTGCAGGACCCGGCACTTGGCCTTGTTGAATCTCATACAGTTGGCCTGGGCCCATCGATCCAGCCTGGGATCATAGCAACCCCGGTGGCATGAATTAAAGAAAGAGCGCTCACAAAAGAGAAATCTTTGCATTACCAGGCTTCCAGTCCTCCTGGAAGCCTCCCTTTCTGTCTTGCATGTGCTACAGCAACCCAGAGTATGGCCAGACAGGACATGCTCTTCTCGGATGGCCAGGAGCGGAGCTCAGTATCCCGCTTCAAACGTCGCATGAGGTAAAAATTGCGTTGCTTTGGATTCGGCACAGGGCTCAGCCTGCCAGAGGTGCTTCTTCCACAGAGTAGCAGGGCGATTCTTTTCTTTCTTGCTCCTTTGTCATGTTAGCGGCACATGTGCCCTGCCAAACAGGAAGCCCGGCAAGCAGCTACAGGGGAGCAAAACTTGCCTGGATTCGTATATTCTAGATTCTCTCGTTACATATCCGCAACGCAATGGATTCAAACAAAGGTTCGTAAGACTATTTTTCCAAAAATCTGCTTGAAGGGAGATTATAGCAGAAGAAATAACCAACAGTAGTCCCAACAGAATGAAATCACGCATCAGCCAAAGAGTAAAGGCTGAATAAACCACCCAGAACCTGGCTCTGAACAATCAAAATAATTTTTGCCTGTGCTAGTTTTGAGAGGAAGCGGCAGAATTAGACCTGGAGGTTAGACGGAGGTGAATGAACAATAAAATGATTAGGAATATCAGATTTCCCAATCCAAATAGTATTACAAGGCTGGGACTGTGCAATCAAAGAGGCACAAACTGCAAACGGGAGAGCAAGGGTTCCACATGATCTCTTCCAAACAGCACAAAAATAAGTAAATAGCAGAAAGGAAGAAACAAAACTTGAAAGCCATAAATGAAAATCTGTAATCGAAAACTAGTTCCCATAATACTGCCAGAGAATATCAGTAACATCAGGTTATTTGAATTAATATCTTAAAATGGAGTAAGAATGAACTTTTCAACAGGAACTTTGGACGTTCTTGATGCAGGGCACGGTCCAATCACCAATCAGCAAGGAGTAGGAAGATATTTCCCCAACAAATGAGCTGTTTTTTTAATTATTCACCATGACAAATGTACAGTACCAAAATATACGGTACCACTTAAGAACAAGAGACCATGAACTGTACGACTCACAAGTATAACCTAAAATAGCAACTTCTGTATATCGTAGTAGTCCAAACCCAAAGAGACGAGGAGGAGAAATGGTTCAGGAATCTATAGGCAAAGTTATGAGAGTTTAAAAACATGGGAAATAGAGGAAGCAGAAGAGCTTACAAGGAGGCAAAATGCAAGTGTATGCAAGGAGCCTATATCGAAAGAAAGAAACGAAGCTGTGGCTAAGGATGGCAGACGAAAAAAATAGCTGAGGATGAAACAGAAGAAACCCGAGACTGAAGTGCAGTCGGGCAAGCAGGTGGATTTTAAAATTGCCAGCACGCCTGCCTTCTGTGAAGGTAAGTGTTGTTTCAGAGCGGCACCCACCAGCAACAAATAGAATAAAGAAGGTGAACAAGAGCAGCGCACCAGAGAATATTTTATTGAGACCCCAGAAGGAAAGAATGTTTCATAAAATCCAAGGCACAACCTGAGATCAAAGAGGATAAAGGTGAAAAGAGTAAATTGGCGTATGCCAAGTTTCAGGCAGAACAACTCCTCTAAGGTATCGAAAGACAACGGCCGTAGCTCTCCAGCACTGCCTGGGAACAGGGTCAACGGGTGAAGGTGGGCAACTTCCCTGCGGGCGATGGCAATTTCAGAAGCGATACAGCGGCTAGAAAAAGCAGTTCAGGATTTAAAAACTGACAGCAGAAAGGCAAGTAGAAAGGACGGGCTAAGTTTAAACGAACTGGGTAGGGAGGGGGCAGATGTCAGGTTTAAGAACGAAGAAAACATTTTTCTGGGAACTCGGTAACCTGGTTTTGCAGGGGAGCTGAGGGAGGCGAATTATCGGGGGAGGTCACGGAGGGCGGGGTGCCCCTAAGAGGTGAGGTCGAAGAACAGCATTTTAAAACCAAGGCGGGGGGGGAGGAAGGAGGAGAGGACGGGGAACGGAGAGAAGCATCGCGGGGGG
>NW_008824552.1:76112-81375 GCF_000699105.1 Pygoscelis adeliae
GCCCTGAGCCCTCCCCACGGCTGCTGTTGCAGGCCATCTCCACCCCACAAACACAGACAGCCATTGTGTGCCATCTCCGTCCCTCTCTTCTCCTCCCCCTCACCCCCTCTCGTACTTGGGGAGGGGGGGGATAAGCTGGCTCTTCGCTCCTTCCCCGCCGCCACCTGAGCTGTGCGAGGTGGAGGGATGGGTTATGCACGCCACTGTTTTCTTTCAAGCTGCTCCTCCTCTCCTCTCCTCTCCTCTCTCTCCAGTAGCAGATTTGGTTGCCAGACTCTCTAATTCCTGCTCCCTGCGATGGATGTGGGAGGGCCCGGGCCAAGAGAGCGGCCTGGGGAGGGCTGTGTGGAGGCGGCGGTAGGAATATAGAGGGGAAGGTGCTTGTTGCTCTTGGTCTCTTGTCTCTATTATTGGTTTGGTTGTTGCCTCTGCACTCTTGCCACATAGGGAGACCGTGGAGCTCACGGCGCATGCTCGGCAAGGCCCCATAGAAACTTCCTGCTGCTGGAGAAGCCCCAGCTCAGGGCAGCTTTTGGTCCAACAGCCCCTGCTTTTCCCCCAAAATGCACTCGCTCTCGCCTCCCTCCCCACCAAACCCACCCCGTATGGGGGGGTGTCCGCGATTAAATCGGCGTGTAGGTACTTCCTCATATAAAGGAAGCTGCTTTTTACAAAGTGCCGACGTCCTATCTGTGAGTTCACAACAGCCGCTGCTGAAATATAGTCAGATAAGGTTAATGTACTGTCTCCTCATGTTGTCCAGTGTCTAATCGATACGAAAAAGACAGGTGAGATTCCCTAGCTTCTAAAACCAGAGTTAACTTTCTGGAAAATAGGTATTTATATTCAGTTCCCCAGCACTCTTGTAATTCTTATGTTATATAAAGGACTCATTAGAAGAAACATTGTTTTGTTAAACTGTTGCAAAACTTATTCAGAAAAACCGCCAACACATGTAAAAGTTTGAATTTTTAATGACAATATTCCTTTTAAAGTGATGTCTGTAAAGAAAACTAATGCTCTTACTGTGTGACACAATGGAAGTGGGTGTGCAAGAGTAATTTTCTTGTGTGAACTGCAGAAGAAATTAAAATGAAAGCATGAGAGAGTGACCTGTGCTTTAAGTATATGCATTTGATTTAAAAAAAAAAAAATTCCTGATGACTTTAATTGCCTGACTGGAAAGGGGTTTGTCAATAGGACAGTGATTACTGCAAAACGCTTCTCTAAAAGGCTTTTGAACGACTTGCGTTATGGAGTTTGCCTTATGGGTTGATTTGATACTTGCCAAATTTTTAAACTTTTCTCTGTATTGCCCTTCCTGTTTGGCAGGGGACAGGTTATTCTCACTGTTTTAGAACAGCTTTAGCTTCTGGAAACGTAATCTCAAAATTACTTAGGTTTTTTTTTTTGCTTGTGTCTGGTGTAGATGATGTATTTGCTTGCATTTTCTCATCTCTAAGAAAGAAAGTGTGGAGGTGTGAAAAACAAACTTAGGTGATTCTTGACTCTTTGTATGATGACTTGTGTGACGGGTTTTCTTTTCCTTTAATACAACCAACTCATTGGGTTTGGTGTGTGGTGCCGGTAGCTGTTACCTGGTATATTTTATGCTTTTGGAAAAACGGTTGCAGTGCCTAGATTTCTCTGCATGATTTTTACTTTGATTAGTCCCCAAAGTGGTGTTTTTAAGGGTACAAGTCATAAAGTTGCTAAACATCGCTTGAAAGCTGAAGTGGTCCTTTTTTTCTGAACATCTGTTATTTACCAGCTGTATGGAGTTTTCCTTGGACAGCAAAAGGGATTTTGATTTCAGTTATATACAGTTAGCTTCACTTTTGATACCAGCATTGCTTGGCAGTGGATTTGCATTGACAGTAATACATAACAAAATCTAAGCAAATAGCTACAAAACCTCAAAGTGTTGGGTTTTTGTTTTGTTTTTTTTTTCTGAACTTCTTAGAATCTGGACCGAGTTTTAAATCTCAACTGCCAGGTAAAGGCTATTTGGAACTCCTCTCCATATTCGTTTTGCAATCAAGGAAGGAAATCAATAGTTTGGGGGTTTTGTTGATTACCTTTAACACTGTTTTGATGCTCAGCAGTTTCAAAAGCGGTTTTGTTTTTTTCTTTTGTTTTTTTAAAAACGTGGCCTATGTTGTCTTGTCTGAAGAGTTACTCTTGGAAGATGGCAGTAGAAGTTATTTTCTTTACATTAGGAGCCTTGAGGAGAACTAGGAGCTCAAGTCTGAATGTTGTTCAGTAGTTGTATAAGTCATATTTTCTTTCCTGTTAATAATTAGAACAAAGAGCTTGTTCATTACTAAGGAAACAAGGTATAACCTTCCCTTACAGACGGGGATGCTGCATGGATGCTGAGCAGAGGCTGACAGCTAGGACGCTATCAAATATTTCTTAGAGGGATTTTAGATTTTTGTTAATGCTCAGACAGCACTTGAACTTTGCCATATTACCTCTCCTACATGAGAATTTCAAGACAAATAGTAATGACAGCAGTGCTTGAGTATGAATAGTTTTCCTTAGTAGTCTGACTAGTTTAGATATCAAACTAACCTGTATTAGTAGTGGGTTGGATGTTTTAACTGTGTGTTCACAGGTATAGTCTTGTCTTAAAAAGTGTAAAGCAATTTAAAAATGTTCTTTGGGATTTGGTGGGTAATGTTAATCGTGCTTGAACAGGAAAATAAGAATGTGTGGTGTTGATTTTGCCCATCGCTATTGAATGGTGGGATAAACTGGTAGCCGTGGAAATAGTCTGGTTCTTAGGAAGGCTGTGCAGTGAAATAGCTTAACTTTTCCTGCTGGTGGTTCGTTTGGAAATTGCAACTCTTCAAACAAAGTAATGAGACCTGTGGTTATCTGGTGAAGATTTTATTTTATGAAGAATGATTATCTTCCCTTTGGTTATCCTTGCTTTATGTACAACGTTGTGACTGGGGTTGCAATTGTGACAATCTTAAACTGCTTTGGAAAGAATGAAGTTGAGTGTCTGTCAAGATGGTGACAGTGTTAACTCACAAAATTTGCTAGCTGATACGTCTCAAAGTAAATCGTTTCTTGTAGGAGTTGTTAAAAAGCAACTCAATATATGATTTTAACTGGAACTTCTGAGGGCTGGGAGATGTCATTACCCCTGTATTACTGTACTTCTAGATGCAAAACTAAGGTAACAATACAGATCGTCCTACAGTGTGCCGCGGTACCGTATCTCTATCTCTTTTGCCTCTGCTTGCTTCCAAAGGCAAAATTGTGCAAACTGGAACAAATCATCACAGGAAACCAATACTTGTTCTCCTTGTTCTAACAAATATATGCTCTCTTTTTTTACTAAGAGTTTTACTTGCTACAGAAGAGCAGTTGCAAATTTAAATATTAAATGTATGTGATAGAGGGGAGCAAGAACTATGTCTGTATTTAGGGCTGTGTTTAAGGAACCATGATATCAAATCACCACCTCCTTTGTGTCGGTAAATAGCTTGAGAATCGGTATAAATGTTAATTAAGCACTTGGTCTCTTGTGAATGAAAATATTAGTAGAATGTTAGCTTGCACAACAGAGATCTAATTTTACACATGACTACGCAAAATGCTTGCTGGTTTGCCAGGTTCCCTAGTGTGTGAATGGGAGAACCTCTCCCGGAGGTGAATGGCATCTTCCGAAGTGTGTTAGGCTGTGTTAGCTCATCAATTTTTGCAGGCTTTTCTTAGCAGTATGGGGTTTGATTTGTTCTTGATTGAAACAGTAACAAGTATGCATGCTTTGCATATTCTTCTAGCAAAATAGCAAACTTGCATCAAAACCTTGCCGGCAATGATTGTGCTAAAGCTGGTCTTGGAAACGGCAAGTGTGTTTTGGTGTGTGAATTTCTAGCCTGAGGCACTTGTCTGTATTCTCAGCGTAGCTCAAACTTCTTTATCTCCTTTGACTCTTGACCATCACCCTGACAGATTGACCCAGCCTGGAAGTTTGTCCCTTAATTACAGCATGAACGTGTTGCATTTGTTGGGAGTTTGATAATAAAAACACTCTTCCCATGTTGGCTCAGGTTTAAGAGGTGTAAAGAAAGACAAGATGAGATGCAGATGCCTGGTAGTAGGCCCATTTTTGTAAATCTTTTCTCCCCTTCCCCCTTTCTGTCTTTATAATGAGAACTGAGATTAGCAGCAGGTAGGTTGTAGAAAACCTGTGCAAGCCATTTGTAGTTTCTTTAATTTTTTTCAGTAGAGAATACCTGATACTACATTGTAGAATTGAAAAAACCCATATAGCCTTTGGAGCTGCCATGCTTCAAAGCAGTAAGTTATCTTTTACAAGCTGCTCTATTTTTTCTCAATCTTCTAGACACATAACATCTTATTTCAAATGAATTTGGATGCTGAAGTAATTTGTTTCAATGGGTTATGTCAGGTTTTTTTAATTGTCATTCCAATACCTCTGGAAAGCTTTACATCATTAAGCTTAAGGGTTCTTACCGTTCTCCGAAGAAATTAACAACTAATGTTGACTTATTGCTGTTGAATATTTGTATGGGAGAAATGTACCTGAAGCTTTGTAGCTGTTTAATACAGCAAGCAAAAGCCAACCATACCTAATGACAAGGAGTTTGACAGACTTCAAGCTCAAGATTACGTAAGCTCCTAATAAAGAGGGTAGTGAAGCAGAGTGGTCTGTTAATGTGACTGATTTTCCTCATATTAAGGTTTGATATCAAGCATGTTTTTGTACTATTGATCAGAAGTTATGGGGTTTGATGTGACTTTTAGGTAAAGTCATGTTGCAGTAACCTGTAATATCCACAGTAGATTGGCTAGTATTAAAAGTAGGCGATAAATCTGATATGGAAGTACTATCAAACACTATTTCACTTAAAATTTAATAATTGATACTGTGCTTGAGATCTATTAACTGGTTTCAATGCAGAAAGATTAATTCATGTGGTGTCCTCTTACGGAAACGAGCAAGTTCTGACATCTGATGTTGGTAGTGTCTGTAATGCTGGAGGGGTGGAGTTTATTCACACACTATATAATGCTGAATCTTCATTAAACATATTAAGTGTGTGGATATATCGATAATAAAAGCTTGCTTCTGCTGTGAAGCTGTATCAGCTAGTCAGAGGTAACGCTTTTCATCTGCTCTGCAGGTCTGAGTGTTCATATCTTATCGCACCCTTTCATAGAATCATAGAATCATTAAGGTTGGAAGAGACCTCCAAGATCATCGAGTCCAACCATCAACCCA
>NW_008824552.1:81794-84033 GCF_000699105.1 Pygoscelis adeliae
TCCTGCTGGCCACACTAGTTCTGATGCAGGCCAGGATGCCATTGGCCTTCTTGGCCGCCTGGGCACACTGCCGGCTCATGTTCAGCCGGCTGTCGACCAACACCCCCAGGTCCTTTTCCTCCAGGCAGCTTTCCAGCCCCTCTTCCCCAAGCCTGTAGCGCTGCATGGGGTTGTTGTGGCCGAAGTGCAGGACGCGGCACTTGGCCTTGTTGAACCTCATACAGTTGGCCTTGGCCCATCGATCCAACCTGTCCAGGTCCCTCTGCAGAGCCTTCCTACCCTCGAGCAGATCAACACTGCCGCCCAACTTGGGGTCATCTGCAAAGTTACTGAGGGTGCACTCGATCCTTTATGAGTAAGAAATTTAACTGCTGTTCTGAATCAGTCAAGTAATCTCACCTGAATGCAGGCTGAACTTACTCGTGTATATGTGGAATAGAAGTAGATCGTTGCTTTCCTGCAGCACCTAGGGGCTGAACCAAAACATTTATGTCAAAGCCATTAATCTACCACCTGTTAGTAAAATGCAGTATTTTTAACTTGGCAACAAACTATTGGAGAATAAAAGCGTATCCAGTAAACTTTAGAACACGGTGTATTACTTGGTGGTTTTTTTTTGAGTACGATGGAAGTTCTACACCTCTAATGTTTCTAGTCGTTAAATTAACTGATTTGTTGAAGGTAGACTCCAGTGGCTTGGAGCTGAAATTCTCAAACAGCATAACAGGGTTAAATTCTGAGAAAATAAGTAGCAGGGGTAATCATTCTTGTACCGACTTAATGGCAAGTAAGTCTCTAATGCAGAATAAACTCCTCTTCTCTACACTTCAGTCACTTTAGATTAATATGACTTTAAGGTCAGCATGCCTTATCCACGTGCTTTCCAGTGCTTTAAGTGAATTAAGTTTACCTTGGAATTAATTATCACATAATAGAGTATGGATGCATATCTTTGTTTTAACTATTCCTATTTCAACAGTTTTTCCATGGCGAGACTTCATGTCTTTACATGCGTTGAGCTGGCATGTCAGCTTACCTGAGTGTGCTCCCGTACTTAGGCTGGGAATGCCAGTTTTAAGTAGACTCCACATCATCTTATGATCCTATGCAGAAGGCAGGAAAACCCTGTACTTCTGGGGAAACAAGCAGTTCGGTTTCTTTCCAGTAACACTGCCCATCTGAAAGAGATGACAGAATGCCATGTGGAATGGAAAAAAAGGAACTCGGGGTGCTGCTCTCCAGGCACAGATGTGCCGTGGCAGGGCATTCGAGGCCCCCTGCCAAAGCTCGGCCCTCCTAGGGATTATGCAGGTTCTGTTGGAGCATGTGCCTCCGTTGAGGAAGGGCGGTACGCTTTTGGTAGGCAGCTTTGTTGAATTCCAGCACACTTCTGATGGTACAAAACTGGAGGAAAAACTTCTGACGTTACTTCCAAGTCACAGTCTTAAGGCTTATTTCAGGACAAGCGTGTAAGATCTGGGAATGCCGGTGAAAATTTTTTTGGCTGGTGCAAGATGGTGTTTACTGAAAGAAGCTGTACTGTGGTATATCTGTAACAGAGAACTTAATAAACATTGAAGTGAGTTGTGTGTGACACCATCATCACATGTCAGCTGGAAGTTATGTTTTGTCCAGCAGTCCATCAGCGCTGTACCTTGTTCTTGGCCCTGGCCAACTCCAGAGGCCTGCAGAAGCTGTAAGAGTTTCTTGGAGTACTCTCCCTGCATCCGTGTTTGTAGCTCAGGGGCTTCCTGAATTTTCTACACCTACCGTGAATGCAACTTTTCTCTCTTGTTTGGGATTACTTCAAGCTAGTATTGTCTAGCGTAAGAACAGTTAGCAGATATATGCGTGCAATTATTAGTGCCTCCTGCCTGGTGTACACACTTCTGAGCCCATCCCAAAGCTGACATTTAGATTAGCTTGTTTATGGCCTGTACTAAACTGAGAAGCTCATGGGAACTTCTGGAAAACTCAGTGTTGTTGATACGAAGATTAAAACAGAGTAACTATCTGTGGTGTTTCCGTGCTCTTCTGTAGCTGATAGATTGCATCCTTCAGGCAAAAGCTGGTAGATTTGGGTGGGGGGAGGAAGACAACCTGCTTTGACTTGGTAATATTATCCTACTGGAGGCAGAAGACAATGGCAGAAAGACTTCCTTTGTGTGGGGTGAAGGAGAGGACAGGAGCTACTGAAGGACTGAGCTGGCAAGAAGGGGCAGATGATGGGAAGATGATA
>NW_008824552.1:84092-91841 GCF_000699105.1 Pygoscelis adeliae
ATATTGTGGCTATGTGCTCACTGCTGCCTCAAAGCCAGTTGTCTTGCAGTTCTTTGAAAGTATCCATTTTAACATCAAGATTTCCCTCTGGGCCATACAACACTTCTTAGCGGTACAGCTGCGTTCCTCCGGGTTTATGGCAGTTGGAGTTGATGGAGACATTCAGGACTTCATGTAGATGTGCCGTAGTTGGGACAAGTGTCCTCTGGTATCCTCACAGGCCAACCTCTGCTGTGCTCCTCTGGGAGGAAAGGCAGGTGTGCAGCTGGTGAGAGAGCTGAAGCATTCCAGTAGTGTCTCCTGATGCAGAGAGTCTGCACCGGTGTACTGCAGAGATCACCCACCCTGTGGTGGGGAAGCTGCCAGGCTGCCTGCCTGGGGAGCAGCAGTGGGGAGCGCCTCCCCTTGCGCTGCAGGCTTTCTTCATCGTTCCCTGCTTGGGCACCCATGCTGGGGCAGAGTAATGCATCGATGGCTTTGGCTGTGGGGTTCAATAAAATCGTCTGGTTGGTTCCAAATGTTAAAATCATTGAGAAATAATAAAACTCCTACAAAGGTGTGTATATATTTTTTTTTGTTTCCTCCAGCCTTGCAGTAAGAGCATAGTTTGTTCCAGTTGTGGAGTAGCAAGGTCTGTGGCTGTTCATAACACTAAGATGATCTTTCCACCCTATTTCATTACCCTTTCTCCTCTCTCCCCTTCTCCCCAAATCAATGAACTCTCCTTTGTTTCAGTTCTACAAACCTCGACAAACACTTCAGCATTAAGTATTTCTTAGTAGCCCCTAGCATTTGTCAGTCTCTCATATATGCAGTTTGCCGTCAGCCTGGTACAGTTATTGCTCTTCCCCAAGAGCCAAACAAAGCTCTTAAAGCTCGAGCGGTGGAGAATTTCTCAGAACTACAGTAGAAATTGTGACCCTGTTGATGTCTGTAATGGTCTGGGGAAAACAAACAATTTCTTAAAGTGAAGGAAGGCCTATTTCTAAAGATTCCTGTGTTTCAGCAGCTGTGCTTTAGTATTAGATTGCTTCCCATTATGATCATTTAGATCTTGTAGTATGTTGGAGAAAAGCACTGCTTACCCTTGAACTCGCAGGCTTGATATTTGAAGAATGGATAACAAGCAAGTTGTACCTTACCAGTTGCAGCCTTGCAAATCCCCTTTTCCACGAAAATGATGGTTATCAGCGTGAAGCACTGCGGCTTTTTTTGGTTGTCTTAGGCTATACCATTTTTCTGTCCTAAGAGTCAGTTCTGGTTGGCAAAGTCTTGAACCAGTAGTATGCTGAATGAAGTTGGCTATTGAAGTTTGTGTGCGAGTAGTCACTTGATTTCCTACTCCACTCAGCGTCCCTCTGGTACTTCCCTGGCTCTTTTCCAGCTCATCTACGGCTATCTAGTAGCACAAGTGCCAGGGCACATTCATTGCCTTTTAGTATTAATGACTATAAGGATTATAATGGTTTCCTCCTGAGAATAAACTGCGATGGTTCACAAAAGCCATATTAATTAGTGGATGATAGAAGTGTGGAAATTTTGGTTTGATCCCAGAGCCTGTGGTGTGGTGTTCTTGCCGTTATCAACAATACACAGCAAGAAAGCATCCAAGGTGGAGGGCTACGTGGCAGGATGCAACAACAAAAACACCCACCCAAAATCCCCCAGCATTGCCTGGAGGTGGTAGTTCAAAGGGAACTAGCTTAAGCTGGGCCTAGAGTGGCTGTGTGAATGCACTGCTTTGCAAAAGATACTTCCAGTGAGTGGCAAAACTATCCCTTGAAATGTGTGTTTAAGCTTAGGCAAATTCTGCAGCAGATGGTATTAGCTGACCACCTAAATAACACGTTAGCAATCTGTATGAAGGCTGGGAAAGGTTTGCAGCAGGTAAGAAAAATTGATACGATAACGAGGGAGCTTTTGGAAGACGTAACCTTTATAAGAAGGGAGACCAGAAGGACTAGTCGTAAGTCAAGGAATAAAAACACTGACTGTGTCCTAGGTGCAGCGTGCTTGCAAAGCCTAGTAGAGGTCTCCGAATGCGTTTGTCTGACAAATGGGAGTAGGATGGTGAAGATAAGCGTAAGGGCTAAACGTCCAGGTTTTTATGCCAAGCAGAAGCTGTTTGAAAGGTGGAAATCTAGCCCTGGTGAAGTCCACGCGGAGAATGTACTCATAGCTGGCAGTGGAAAGAAGGAAGCTGGAAAGTCCAAGGTGGATTTGGAGAGCATGTGGACGGAGAAGAGTCTTATGTAAAAAGAAAAAAACCTAGGAAACATGGGTGTCTAAAATCATTAGCTACAATACAACGATTAAGTACATTGCTGAGAACTTAAATAACTTCTTTGCATTAGGTGTCATTATTAGGCTAATTTGTGATATCTTTATTCTAGTTATGCTGCCTTTCTGGCAATAAAGATGAAATATGATAAAACTGACGTGTTAGGAAATGATGTACTGGAACACGCTAGTAATGTGAAAGTATACCGAGTTGCCAGGCTTAGATACTCATTCAGCTTTCTGAAAAAGTTAAGAAATACAGCTGGTAAAACCAGACAAACTCGTATTAGAGTACAGAAGTGGAAAACAGAGTGACTAGCACATTTTAAAGAGTCTAGCAAAGATTTAGGGAATCAAAAGCAAGGAGCGTTTACGTCTGGTTCTGATAAACTTTATGAAATTGTGATTTCATGGTTTTTATAGTTGTATTAGTTATTCTCCAGAGAAGAATATTCTGCAGGTTTTTTTTGAAAGCGTGGATAGTTCTTTTGAAGGATAGATAGAGGGATCATGCTTGGCAGACACTTACATAGTCTTTCAAGGAGGTCACCGATTAAAGTAGTTGACTTGCGTTCCACAGCAACCTTACCTGATATGACCAAAATAGTAACACTCATGCCCAGCCCTTTCTTTGACATTATTCTTTGTGGCAGGAGGAATCAGGTGAGCCACGGAGTATGTTTTCAGCCATTGCAGTCTACAGCCCGACATGTTAATGCAAACTGATGTTGCCAGTGGTCTGTGTTTGTGCCGTCGATTTTAAGTTAGGACTAGCTGAGGGGTGGATTTGCTTTATGTTCATCCCTGATAACCTTCCATGGCAGAGGGCTGGAGGAACGTGGAGGAATGCATCACTGAACCATTCCGACTAAGTCGACCACTGAACGTGAGTCAGCATCCGAAGTGGTCATCGGTTGAGAGGGAAAGCATCATCATAAACCTTAAACTGATTAACCAACAGGAAGTTGGTTAGAAAGAGAGATTTTTTTTTTTGGTTGCTGTGGTATAAGTAAAGTAGAATTCCTCTTTTTTTTTTTATGGCATGGGCAATTAATCTTATTCGCCAAGAAAACAGGAAGGGGATGAGTCATTTAAAAAAAGATCAAGGTGAAAGCTGGTTAATCTGGACTAAGGGGAAACACTGCTGTGGATAAAATAGTATTGCGAATTGACAGCGAAACTGCAGATGAAACAGAGTTATAAGCGTGCACTAGAAGGGAAACCGTTTATGGTGAATACATCCCAGACTGTTTAAAACTAGCTGCTAGTGCAACAAAATAGTCTAGGTAGTATTGTGATAGGTCAGAGGAAAGCACCTCTAGTAACATGGAGCTGGAGTTTAAAAATTAACAAAATACCAGATGGCACGAAGAATGGGCTGAGAATGCTTTGTAAAACTTGCGAGATATTTTTATTTTGGGTATGTGTGTGTGCATCCCATTTTGTCAATCGTTTGTTTGCCTTCATCTTGATTTTAGTGCTTGGCTGTGGCTGCTCCATCTTGAAAGATGATGCAGACAGATCAGTAGACTAAGGAGGACTGTATGAAAGTTTCCGCAAAAAAAAAAGTTTTAGAAAAGGGTACTGTTAACTTCAGAGGAGATTTTTAAAAGTATACAAAGCAAGGCTTCTAGAGATTTGCAGTCCTTTTAAATTGTAAACCCAGAAAAATGGTGTATTGAACGAAATTTAAAAGTAATTCAAATTTAAATGTCTTTCACATGGTCCGTAATTACAGTTGATTGCTGCAAATTATTACTGAGGCCAGAGCTCAAAAAGATTTAGATACTAACGAATATTGAGTTGTAGTGAAAATATTTAAAAATAAAACTAAGAACATGAAGTTTCTTGCTTCTAAGTTAAGCCAGGCTCTAACTAAAAAGAGGATTTAAAGATAACCTAGGGGCAGGCAATTTCACGTGTGTGCTGTGGGGTTTTGTTACCCGTGTTCTGAAACAGCAGATGGTGGTCACTGTCAAACCGAGCGCAGGATTATACGCACTGTGACTCTGATACATTTCATCATTTTTTGTTCCATATGCTATGCACAAACACATCTTCCACTGCCAAGGTTTGTTCTCCTTTCTGTCTACCTGTTTTGTGCCATACAGGAAGGGAAGGATCTTCTGACGTCAGAAGTCTTATGTTTTGCAGATACTGTTGTGTTTTTGGGAAGCCGGTTCGGTGGGAAGATTCAGGTGGGCGTTATATTGTGGCACCTTCTTTCTGCCCGCAACGCGAGCTGCCAGGCTCTTCCCCGTTCCTGATAGCATCTACGCATCATTGTTTAGGCTGGCGGGTTTGTATCTCAAACAAGAGTTTTGAGTGATGGCAGTATGCAAATGATAGCTAGAAACTCATAGTCCCTTCAGGCTGTTACCCTCGTCTGTCTTTCTAGCTCAGATTAAATGTTGTGTAAAAGGTGGCTGGCGGCAACCGAGCCCGAGTTACGGAGAGGTAACAGCGCTGCCAGTCTGGCAAAGCGGTCTGTGGCTTTGAGTCTGCCTAGACGGACGGTGGACAATGTCAACCCCAAAGCTAACAGTCTTGGCTACCTCTGTGAAGCTGCAGCAGCCCCAAAGTTATAACCGCTTCTTGTAATTAAAAGAATTACATTAACGGGGGTAGATAATTTAATAGCGTTAGCAGGTCAAAACATGAGTTTGCTCATAGAAGTTTATACTTGAGTTGGGTGTTTCAAGGAATGAAACTTCTGTGAATCCGCACTTTGTATGAGATTCAAATATCAACTCGCATGAGGGCATAAGTGGTTTGCTTTTTCTTTAAATCTAAATAAGTCTTTATTTTAGACCTGAGCTTAAGAAAGTTGCTCAAAACCACACCGTGTTTTTATGTACTACTAGCACTTTGCCAGGCAATTGTCTTGGGCAGTTTTGCTTCTTAAATTTCTATTCTCACTTGCTTCCCGGGTTTCTTAAGAAATAATGGAGAAAAAAGTTGCTACTAGCTGTGAAACCATTTAAAAGAAGCCTCAAATTCTGTGCTAATTGGATTAAACTTGTAAAATTTTAGGCTTGTGATCATGAATTCATCTGTGGAATTACTTTCATCCAGCTGTGTGACTGCCACCTTTCATGGGACTCTTCCATCGGCTGCTAGAAATTTTGCTCTTTTATGACTGTTTAGCCCAAGCCTCTGAAATGTGGTGCATCTTTTTCTGGATCTCTGGTATTTCTTTAAAATATTTTGAATTTTCATATGCACTGCTGATAAATTAATGAACTGACATTACCTTGGAGCGGAACAGATGTGCAGTTACTTACTCCCAACTGACGGGGAAGTGTGTTCTGCATTGCAGAGTGACTCGCGTTGGCTTCACCTTCAAAGTTTGCTCATGCTGATCCTTAAAGAAAACTTGTGCTCACATAATGCTGCTGTCTGTAAAATACCGAATGCTTACTGAGGAGTAGTCAAGTTTTCTACAGAAATTAGTCACTGCTGAATGTTTTGCAAAATATGAAATGTACGTCTTTGTAGCATGGTTACATTCTTATACTTCTTTAGGGTCCCGTAAACTAAAAATATTTTTCTTACTGGGAGAGCTAAGATTGCAAGACCGGGTTTTCAGGAAAAGATGTCTGTGATATTTGACAGTTACAGAGAAACTGCCAAGAAACATTCACCTGTTGGTATTGTTCAGTAAAGTTGTGTAAATGAAAGATGAAATGGTGAATCCCAGAGTATAAGTGAGATTTACTTGAAGTGCAGGTTGGATCACCAGTGACTGGAGGAAAAAACACGCTGTTTTTAAAGCTGAACCCAAAAAAGGGCAGTCATATCTTTGTGGTAGATCTCATCTGATGTATGAAAAAGGATAAATCTTTCTGGTTTGTTTTTTTTTTTTCCTCTGAAGACTGAGGAATGATAACCTCTAACCTTGGTAATGAAACGTGTTTTAGAAAAGTGATTTTTATTCAACCTGCTCTGATTTTTTTTTTAATACTGCCTTTTTTCAAATGAGAGATGTGGGAGAAAGTGACTTTTATGGTATCATCAACCTCCTTCTTCTGTTAATGCCGAAGAAAACTTTCAGACAGTACCTGAGAAATTTAGCAAAACTGACACTAGAGTGGTGTTTCTAGTAACTAAACAAAGTAAGGAATGAAAAAGCATTGAAATTTGTCCTTGTTTTCATATAATGAACTAAAAAAGGACTTGCATTCAACTTATCCTCTAACAGAACACATTAAAAGAAGTTTACGTTTGTTGCGTGAATAAAGCCTCCTTAACTACTGATGTGTGCAACTCTATGTTGATACGTTTAATCTTGATTTTTGTTTATTTCACTGCGCTGAGGATGCTTTAATTTAGTTTAATATAACAGGCTACATGCTCTTTCTCTTGAAGTTAAATGCTGCCATGCTTAGAGAATTGACTTTTGTCTGCCAGAATTGTCTGTGCACGGATAAACCTTATGAACTGCGATGGTAATTCAGTGTCTAAAGGGGAGTGTAAGAGCTTAGGTAACTGTTCAAGAACGAGGTGTACCCCCCAGTACCTGGTAATGCTCCTGTATCCCCAAGACCTTACAGGCATTGGTTTTCACTGGAAAAACGTGCCAGACACTCTACTACAACAGAATTCATCTCACCAAATGTATTTAGCAGAGCTCAGATGTTTACTTTAGGATGAGCTGACTCTTCCTAAAAGTGTCTTTCTCTCTGTGGGCTATAAATGGATTATACGGAACTAGCTCAGGTGTAAATATCTACATTTGCTTAGATGAATCCTATTGCTGTGCTGCTGCCCTTTCCAAGATTTTAATGGCAAAACACCTACAAAATTCTGGGAGCTAGGAGTAGGGACTAAAGCTCAGGCTCCTTTTTCATGGGAATTAGACTCATGCTTCCTTTTCTTCTCCTTTCTTTGGGCCCTTGAATCTTGCATTTCTTTCCCAGCTGCTTGCCTTGTGGCTGGGCCACCCTCTGAGGAGCGGGACTTGTAATTTTGAACCTTCTGAGGGTGAACGAAGGCGTTGAATTCAATTTTACCGTTTCTTGAATGGCTGTGTAACTACTTAGCGTTAGATCAAAAGGTAAACGTCGCCATCTCAACTTCTTTTGCTTACATCCTTTTTGGTAAGTGCAAACGGGTCTTCCCTTACTGTAATGGCCCACAGATGCCTCAGTCCAGACTGAGATCTGGGTGTAAGTCTTCATTTTGCCACTGACCTTTCCGGAGAGGGGTTGTGTTTCCGGATACGTGCCTCTTCAGCATTTCCTATTGTAGGGCTGAAGAATCCCGTCTGATCAACCCGCTTTTTTTTTTTTTTTTCACTAGGGCTCCTAACTCTGCTTGTGCTTTCTGTAAGACACCTTGGTGCCTAACACAGGCAAAACAGGGCACCTTACATCTTCTTACATCTCTGCGGTGTGGGTAAGTGTATTCTGCAACATGCTCCAAAGGCTGGCTCCCAGTGCCCCAGCTGGCCGTACCGATGCCATCCAC
>NW_008824552.1:91859-113688 GCF_000699105.1 Pygoscelis adeliae
TTCCAGTGAATAAAACCAAGCTACTAAAATCTCTCTGAAGTGGACTTATCCCAGTGTATCGGGAAGCCATGGGGTGGATACTGGCACTGAGGATCTCTGTGAAGCCCTCCAGAGTCCACTACTAAAGCGTAATCTTTGTGATTACCTTTCACCTTTGTCACGCCCACTCTTTATTTGAGAATTACAGTGACACAGTTCAGTGCTAATGAAGGAAATGAGGATTTTCTGTTTATAGTCTAAAAGTCTTGGTTATATCGGAGACCGAGATGCCTCCTCAGCAGGCAAGAGAATCCCAGAGTCATTTTAGAAGACCTTATTTCCTGATTTTTACTAGCCAGAATGAAAGATACTTGTGCTGCTGTGTCTTTGCTCTTATAAGCTGTGGTCCCAGCAGTTTCAGAGAGTCAAGGGCTTGCATATGCATGAATTAAGGATCAGCAAGTCAAGTGCTCTTGATTTTAGGTAGTTGAAATGCACGGCGTGGTCACTGCAAGTGATTTAACTGTGAACAATGGCAACCTGTTACAATTTCAAATGTTTTCAGTACCTGTTTTTCCATGCAGTCTGCTTGTTTGCACATGGCTGCCACAGCCTGATTTTTCTCACTCGCTGTTCATGTGTTCCGAGTTTGTGGACTTGAGCCCATTTTTTTTATTCAGTATGTTTTTTGAGGCAGTAAACTAGGCTTTTATTTGCTGTCTTTTCTTTCCTGGGCTATTTCCAGTTTCTAAAATAGATCATGTGCTATTTTTCCCTGCATTGTTTTCAAAGTAATTTTCCTTTTTTCTTTTTCTACTTCCATTGCTTTTTCCTTGCACAGTACAGCATGCTTTTCTTCCTAAATCTTATGCTTTAGTCCAACATCAGTCTTGCTTTTGTTAACCTTTCTGCTGTTGCTTGATATATTAGCTTAAAAAACCCCAACATTGCTAGGAACTTAATATCCAGAGAATGAAACAGAGAGGACTTGGGAAAGATTAAACCATCTTCTAACTGCTAAAAGGCTGCTGACAAACAGCTGTGTTGGGGTTTTGTTCAGATCGGTATGGTCTTTAACTCCAGCTTCAAGAGTTGTGCTGATGACAATGCATATGATTTTTTTTTTAATCTCAGTTTCAGGTATAGTGAGAAGGTGACTGATGGTAGTGTGGGCATTAGAGAGCACAAGCAAGATCAGATCGGTTGGTGGGCAATGGAAAAGGGTGGAATAAAAAAAAAGGGAGGAAAGGGTGCTCAGTAACAATTTTGACAAATAGGTGATAAATTCTAAATATTTGAAAATAATCTCGTAGCTAAAATTAGAGCTGAATTTTGAGGTCACGTCCCGGTTGCAGCGAGGACTACCGCGGCGAACTCGGTATGCAACTCCGATGGCAAGGCCTATTAGGTTGGTGACACAACTTACTGAAAGAACCGGGGGTCCCAGGTCAAAGCACTGTCCATGTTGGTCACGACTCATTCGCAGGCGGCAGTGGAAGAGGTGGTGTGCTGGGATCCTTGCGTGGGGATGGGTCGAGGGGGTTCATCAGCAAGATAATCTTAACTTTGCTGAATAGTGTTGGAATGGCGTGTGCTCTGAATAGTCCAGGCAAGGAGGGTCTTCTAATAGGTGTTTGTACAGATGAGAGACGTAAAGGTACTCGGATAGTTGTATGAAAATGATCTAGCTGCTGAGCATCCAGATTTCGAAGTCCTTTCCTAGGATAACAATGTCATTTAAATGTGAGCGTGGTTTGTTTGTTTTTAATGCCTGCCAAAATCTTTCTAGGAACAGGCTATAAAACTGCTACTTGGTGACTTGTTCTGTCTGTTTTGATCTTTGGTTTAATTACAGCGTGTTTGATTGCTCTTTTCATTCACTCAGGAGGCAGAGTGGTTACATTTTTTTTCCCCTTTCCTGTGTGTGTCTTTTTTTATGGGCACACAACGTGGAAGTAGGATGATAATACTCGCCAAGTGACTCAGCTGGAAAATGGGATCTTTAGATTGTCCTTTGGAACAGGAACTACTGCTTTTTCATGTTGGGAAACACTAGAGAGGTCAAATGCTTCCAATTTTTTTATGCCAAGCTTGCTGCATGAATATGGGGCTCCTTATTAATACAGTAATTTGTCAGAGGTTCACTGCAACTTCTTGCCTGGTTCATGCTAGAGGTTTTGTCCTTCCATTTATTTATCATGCCAAGCTCATACCAAGGCCATCATTTTTCTCTAGGGTCTGTGAACTTCTTAATAATACATCCCAGCTATAGGCATCTCTCGTTTT
Organism: Pygoscelis adeliae; assembly: GCF_000699105.1. NCBI lineage: Eukaryota > Metazoa > Chordata > Aves > Sphenisciformes > Spheniscidae > Pygoscelis > Pygoscelis adeliae. The sequence continues at coordinate 94,125 of NW_008824552.1, forward strand.
CCTTATACTAAGAGTTAAGAAACAAGTTAGATAGTTCATAGAGAAGAATATTTCTGTTGGCATAAACCAGTGCTGCTGCTGAAGGAGATCCTGTTCCTAAGTGTTTTGCTGGCTACTTAATGAACCAGATCAGGAACTTACTTTTGGTTGAAACTAATCTAGAAGACAAAGTGTTTGCTGCCTCAAAGTGCTCATGGGACTTCAGGCTTGTACACAAAGATGGAGGAGAATATTAAAGATGTTAGAAATGTGGTCGCTTGTCTACCGGGTACTCTTGTGCCTTTCGTAGGGGATGCAGCCGACTGGTTTTAAGCAAATTTATGCATAAGGGCTTGTTTGTGAGGGGGGAATTAAGTGCATGGTTAGCGTGTGGTGGGCTAAGTGGTAAATTGACCACATAATAACTCTTTACCAGTGTCTGAGTGGATGCTCTTGCCTTTGCACATCCCTCCAGCACTGACAGCGGAGGGAGCTGAAGATGGCGGAAGCTAGCTTGTATTTGCTTGCTGTTAAACTCTTTTGCGCAGGGTGCCGGTAGCTAATACGCATCAATTTTGTACAGGTTACCGTGAGCTAGCTTCCCTTAGTAGAAGAGAAGGGGGGGTGGGAGGTTGTTAATGATCCCGTCGATCTCAGCTGCCCACCTGCTCAGCATGGTTTTATTGGGCAGTGAAGTCATAGCGTGCAGAGGTAAGTTTGGTCAAGGCAGAAGGATGAAAAAGAGCAAACTGTTAATGGAAATATTTGCCCTGTATATCTTATGAGTCACTTTTTTTCTTCCACTCGCCGAAACAAGTTAGTATGGAAAAAGGTTTTACTAGTATAAACAAGAAGACCTGTTTGCATTTGCGAAGCATGAAAACTGCCAGCAGTCTTTGCATCCCAAAAAGTTACTTCTTGTTCCCTTCTCGCTAAGTCCCCGCAGCGTGAGGGGTTCAGTCTGCTTTTCCCTTATCTCTGGAGGGAGAGAGGAGGCATGGGCTTTGCAATCCACTTCAATACCAGGGACTCTGCGTGCTCCATGGTTCTGATCTTCCCCCTCCGTCTCCAGCGCTCCAGATCTGATACAAAGCTTTTTTATCTGTAATGATTTTCTGAACAACGAGTTCCCCCTGTCCTCTCTCCAGACCCAGGGCTTTGTCTGTCATCTACATTTTCTGTTTTCCTCCTTTATTTCCCTTCTGTTTAGGTGAGTGTTCAGCTGTGAGCATATTAATTTTGGCAGGGAAAATAAGTAGAGGTGAAATGGGGTCATGGTTATGCGGGAAGGTGTTAATGGGTACCCACAACCAGGTCTTTAATCTGCGGTTGTGCAGGTGTTTGAAAGTTACAGCTTTTTGAACCATCCACGTGTTTGTACTTTTTCTCTTCCGTTTCAGTTTTCTGTCTTTCCCAAATCTATTAGAAATGTGTGACTGACGTATGGGACGTTCCCTGAAATGCGGGAGTAGATATTGTATGAGGCCCAGACAAGAGCCTGCCCTCCAGGAAAGTGCAGGACTTAACAAATGGGCTCAACTCCACCAGAAGCCCTATAATTGTACGTACGGCAACTCTTTCTTTCTGACTCACGGCTGCTACCTATGAAAAGTCTATATTTTTGAATACCTAGCAGATGGCACCATGGTTTAATCATACTTGATTCCTTGAAACAGTTCTTTTAAAATAGTGCTGTACAATTTTTATTAGCCCTGCGCACAGAGTCCCGGCGTTCTCTCCACCACTTAAGTGTATTCTGTGAAGGTTTTAGGGAGCTACTATATTACTTTGCAGAGGGATCAAGGTTTTGTAAAAGTTTGATAATACCATTCAGATTTAGGTTGTTTCGTATATGTTCCATCACACTTTTTTGGCCAAAACCTTACGCAGAATGGCTGTTATGCAAGAAAGATGGTACGTATTGTTCCTTCCCTTATGTGAAACATTAAAAAGCGCAAAGCGTTATTAACTCATAAAGGTTATCATATGAGTTCCTGAAATGAGTGATGCAGGTCTCACCTGAATGGAGATGATATTTTACAAAGGAGATGACAGTCTACTGTTGTTTTTTAAAAAACCCCCAAACACCACCACAACCCAAAAGTGATTGCATGTCACGTTTGGTACCTTTGGTATGTTACAAGCAGGATTAGAAGAGTGTTGTAAAAATAATCCTTACTGATGTCCCACTTCAACTAACTCTTGTCAAAAGTCCTCTCTATATTGTGAACAAAATTAGAAGTTAATTAAATTAAATGAATTAAAAGTTAAAGTGATGGAGGTTCAGCGCATTTCTGAGATGGCCGAAACGTTAGTCTCGTTTACTAGTGCACTCCTACTCCTTGCCAAATAAGTGTTATAGGAAAGGATGGATTTTCTACCACTCCTTAGCCTTCCTACCACCCCTCCCTGAGCTGGTATTTCTGGACAAGTCAGGTGTACGCTGCTGCATGTGATCCATACATTATTTACAGTCGCTTTGGTTTCAATACAGAGTTTGTTTCTCAGTCCCATAGGCTTCTGCTCCTGCTGTAGTTCAGGCACCCTGGCTGGTCAGGCTGCGCTTCACAGGCTCACTAGCTTCTGCCTGCAGATGGGACATCAGTTTTCTTCTCCTAAAGTCCCACCTCATCCCTTGGAACGAGGAGGATAGCGTGTGATTCCTCTAAGTGCTTACTAGGGAACTGATGAAAAGCCAGCCTGGAGATCCAGTCGTTAATATCGTTGTGATACATGAAAGCCATCTTGAAAGGGTAATAAATAAATGGAGGATTAATTTGAAATGTTTTGTGAAGCTTATTTGTGAAAATAACCACATTGATACATCATCAAGATCCTAGAAATGCCGGAGCTGAAATACTGGAATCTCAGAAAGGAAGTGAGGTTTCTGTAGGTACTAACACAAATCACAGTAAGTGCTGACCAAGGGTGTGCAAAATTACTTTCCAATTTTTGAATTTTTAACATTCTCCATTTCTTCTCAGACTAACGTTCTAGCAAAGATTTTTGTGGTGACTGGGGATTTGATTATTTGAAACAAATCACCCGTGCTTCTTTAAACTGGGATTGCAATCAGTATGTACCCATTAAAAAGAGATCTGATTAAAACCAACCAAACAAACAAAGATGCAGAACAAAAGCTTTGATCCAGCAAGGTTTTGAATGCTCTGGCTCAGTTTCATGTCATGCAAACACAAGCTGAGGTTTAATTGTATGAGTTGACTTTGATAGAATTGCTCATGTGTAGAAAGTGCTTTGTGCTTAATTTTGTTAGTGCCAAGTGCTCGGCACCTACTAGGGTTAAGACCTTTGATCTTGTTCCTTTTAAAATATGCGGTAGTTTAAAATGTTGAAGTGCATCAATTTTCAGGAAAAGCAAGGAGGAGATGTGCTAGGGTTTTTCAATCTGCAATGGTAACGGAAACTATGAATGGAATAAAAGAAGTCAGGGCTAGTTAAGAGTTGCTTAACAAATTAATTACATTTAAAGGAAGTCTCTTTTTGGGTACCGGGCTGCTACTTTATATATTTATTGAAGAAGTGAGTTTGTGCATTAAATTTCTGGTTGCGAACCGGCAGAGGTGATCTACTTCTGAAACAACACAAGCATTTTCATCCAACGGATATTTTACCAACTCGCTATGATCACCTGAAAATAGAGGCATTTGATAGAAAAACAAATATCAGTTAGGTGAAATCGAGTTCAATATTGAAAAGATTCACACAGATGCTAAGATGTTGTATAAAGAAATAGCATCTCAGTAATGTCTAGTTTAGAGCAGACACATTTGGTGTCCTAGCTGTTTATCCTGTGTCAGGTAGTGCTACTGGACCAGCAGGAAAACCGTAATCGTAAATCATGATCATAAACGTTCTTGGGTTTTAAACTTTTAAAGCGTGTGTGCATAGAATAATGAAAGTGGTTTCAGAAAACAAAATTGTATGCAAGGAGTATAGAAATAAAAATACTTGAAAAGTTCATTTCTTTAAGTTTTTCTGAACAAATTACAAATAAGAAAGCTCACGTCACTGGGCATGTATAGTTGCATTAATAATTATCAGTTACGTGTTCTTAAAAAGTTATACTGCTCCCTGGCTTATAAAATGGGTGTTCTGCAAATTTGCCACTTGGTGGTGCCAGATTGATTTACAAATCACAGATGTGAGCTGAGACGAGATGTTGAAGTTGTATCTGAGGAGCGTACACCAAGAGATAAGTAAAATTTGGTCGGAAGACTTCGATTCTGTGATTGCGCTGGTGCAGCTGTACTCGGCAGCAGTTCTGGCCTCCATCCCTCAAGCCCCAGACCTCGAGTCCCTCTCTGTCCCTCCAGTACGCGGGAGAGTAAGTATATAGCAAAGCTACATCTGTGAGGACCAAGTTTCTGGAACGTTTCTCCCATACCATGCACCCAGCCAAAAATAGTTTGGGTTCAGTGATATTCCAGGCACGGTGCAGAAGATGGCTTTGGGGTTTCTGGAGGCAGCTGCAGGTGTGCTGCTTGCAGTAGTATTTTTGTAGGTGTTTGACCGGCATTGTTCCTGTCCAGTTGTTGTTTTAATGCTGCCAAAATTTTTACGTATTTATCACTGAGGTCTGTTTCCTTGAGTTTAAGGAAGGGCGATGATCACCGTAAATGTCAATCTAGACAAAAAGACCCATGTGATTAAATTAACCTTCCTCCTCAGTTGCAGGGCTGCTCTTCGGCAGACTTTACGTTACTGTGTTTTATTAAAATTTCTCCATGTGTCAGTGTTTCAGCGTTATCACTGTTTAGCATTGAAGTATATTTGCACCAGACTTCATAACTTCTTTTGTTTTTTCTTTTTTTTTTTCTCTCTCTCTCTCAATACTGCAGTTCCAAAAGAATTGGTGGAGCTTCACTTGAAACTGATGAGAAAGATTGGGAAGTCTGTCACGGCAGACAGATGGGAAAAATATTTGATCAAGGTACAATATGCGCGTTGTATTATTCTGCAATGCTGGAATATGGTTATGATGAGCTGTTGTGTCCGCAACCCCTGGTATGAATTACAGCGAGCCTTGGGTTGTGTGGTGGCCAACATCGATGTGCGTGCCCAGACTTCAGTTGCGTAAGATCCCAGCTTAACTTTCAGTCTGCCTAGGCTTATGTAAAAAAAAAAAAAATCTCTGAAAACAGACAAAATCTTCTGCACGTAAAAGAGTGTACACGTTCATACTTGGTAGTAAAATATTTTTTTGAGCTTTAAGAGCCTAAATAAAGAAGGAGATTTAGTAGCCTGCAAACGGGCTAAATTGAGCAGAGAGATTTACACGGTAACAATTCATTGGTATATCAGTTGTCTGGGTATGATTTAATTATTGTGATTTGGTTGGTATTCATACAGGGACTAACCATACGGAGTTCTTGTAGCATGTGTTAATAATAAATGAAAGTGTTGCAGTGATTTCTATCGGCATGCTCAGAATGGCACAGCTAAGGTGAAAATGCAGTTATGCATCAGCAGAAATACAGCATCCCATTGTTTTACATAATTCTCTGTTGGTATTTTAATTGTGGCTGTGCCATTGTTGGCACCTTACATGCAAATAGTTTTCAGTTTAAAGAATTTACACTGTTTCGGAAAATAAAAATATACAGATATTGGATATGGCTATGTTCCACGTGTCTTAAATCCACAAAAATGTAGTCTTGGTGTAGTCTGTACAGCCACGATCGCATCTTACTTAAAAATACAGCATTACGGTAACAGCAACGATACCAATAAAGGCACTTGGCAAATCCAGTTGCAGTTTGCCCCCTTAGTGCTCTCTATAAGCTTTATAGAGACGGGGATTTGTCCCGAGGTTTGTGTAGTCTTAAGATGATGATGATGTTTTTAGGACTGGGAGTATGTCAGGAAATCACCTGCTGAAGGGCCTTAGCTTAAATCTGACCTCTTAACCAGTTGTGAAGTATTTATGATGATGTTTTAAAATAATAATGTAATAATTTACGTAACTTTTGTGTACTTCGTATATTACCAAGTACTGTGGTTACTGAGTTGTGTTCAATTCCTTAATATACCAAAAAGCCATTGCAGCAAGCTGAGAAAACCCAACTCTGACTAGTGAACTTACGTACCGCGCTGAAACCCCTCACCACCTGTGTGGTAAGCAGAAAGCCGAGAGATAAAAGTTTATGAGGGGAGTAGTTTGGAAAATCTTCCTTCAGCAGGCACTGGAAGGATGGGAAAGTGGTAAGGAAACCCTCCCACACACCCCTGTTAAGACCAAGTAGGCGGTAATAAATTCTACTTCATTTATCAGTCTCCAGAGCTAACTTGAGGCTCATTCTAGCCGGTGGTTCAAAGGAACCTTGAAGAACAAAAGAATTTGAATATAACTAATTAGAGAGGTATGCTAATCCCGTCCCTATTTCAAAGGAGCATAATTAATTTGGAAAAACAATGAAGAGTATTGGGAAATGCCACAAAAGCCAGGAAAGACTGAAAAGGTGTGGAACCATTGAGAGCGTTCTTCCTAGGTGCCTGCGGTATTGTTTGACACGCTATTGACATACTCGAAGAGGCAATGTTGACCTGATTTTTTTTCCTTTCTTGGAAACTACTAACGTGTTGCTTTGCTAAAAGAGGGTTTGATACATTCTAGATCTGACCATTTTCTTTTCTTATTTAGGAGGACACTTTAAGTGGAGGACATTCAAACGTACATGCTCTTCATATTTATGCATACATGTATTATTATGTTTTGTTTATATACCAGCTGTTTATACGATATGCTTTATTTGACTGTCATGCTTATAAAGAGCATCATAAAAAAAAATTGTCTCTAAGCTGTGGCTGGTATTTTGACAGATGAATGTATTTTGGGATAGGAAGTGAACGTGGCAGTTGAGAGTTCTTTCCCTTCCCTCTTCTGATGGTGACCCACCCAAGTTGGCTCACCAGCATACACACTGGTCTTTTTTGGAAGAAAATGGCTACAGGGCTCCAGGAATCTGACTTTTCTCCTCTGCGCAAGGAACGTATGTGGTCATGTATGACCGAGGTAAAGAACTGGCTTGTCCTTAAACGTTTGAACAACTAGGAGGAACTGTCCAGCTTAGCTTTTTTTGAGAAACGCGTAGTTGAGTTAATTCAGACTGCACTGTCTCCTGGCAGAATGCTTTACTTGACTATTGTCAAACATATTTTGCATTTTTAGATAAGATTTCTCCGGACCGGTCCATCTGGAGCCTTCAACCCTGAAATCGGCACGTTCTGAACGCACTGTCTTTTCTGCCCCGATTGTTAGCATTCAGGCGTCTGTAGTCCCACCCAGGCAGACTCCTCTGTGTCTTTCACCTTCCCATTTTCGTTGTTTAAAATGAACATTTGGAGCGGGGTAATAGGAAGTGTCAGATGCCATCGTAGTTGCTTTGGAAATATTTGGGAGCGTGAGCCGTTTCAGCGCCTCTTTTGCAGGGTGGGAAGGTGCTGACCACGCTTTAGCACGCAGAAGCCGGCTGCTCCCGCAAGCTGCAGGTTGTTGATCAGTGTGAAACGTCCCTCTCCATGAAGGCAGAGACTAACATTTCAGCAGATTCAGGAATCAGAGATCTGCCGTTCAGGGTTGTGACAGCACTTGTCAGGAGAAAGTACGATCATCTGGTTTTTAATTGTCAAAATGTAGTCATCTCAGTTTGAACAGATGCTTCATCAGCTCTGATGTCTCTCAGCTTTTGCTTTGACAATCATACACTTCCACAGCGCATGAAACTTCTCATTATTGCTTTCATACTTAATGAGTAAGTACTGAACAGCGGCTGGCACATGCCCTTAGCAAGGGTTTTGATACACAGTTTCCCAGCGTTCTTCATGCTACATCATTGAAGGTGGGAGAGAAAGCAGAGCAGCCTTGTTTTGTGAGCGAGCAGCCGTTGTCTCTCCCTGCGAGCTTTGGCTTTGCGTCAGAGAAGTGCCTGTGTAATGTTCCCTAACCTCGGAGCAGGAAAAACTGCTCTCCAGCGGGATTCGTTGTGACCAGAGAGCACGCTCTTCACTGTCCTCTGTAGGTTGTAGCTTAAAGTCAGAGTGTGATTTATGGTGTGGCTGAGCCGATCTAATCGCAGGCTTACCCTTGGGTCACTTACAGAGCGGTGTCAGTACTAGGGATAGCAGAGGGCGGGTGGCACGGCTGTGGGGACAGGGGAGGGGTAGTGGCACCTTTCTTGGTTGTAGCCCACGTGGAGTTTTACAGCACATATCAGCTGGTCTGTACTTCTGGTGGGTGAAATTTAGGGTTATTTTTGCTGCTGTTTCCAGAGAAAGCTGCTTTCAGATGTGATTTGAGTTTTTAAGTAGCTTAGTGACTGTATCTTGTGTTTAATAGTAATTTGGTGATTGGGAGACTACCCTGTTTCGACTGAGTCCATTCAGCGGGGTTTTGATTCCTTGCAGACTGGAGGGCAGTGGTGCCTTGTGTGCTAATTTGGACAGTCGTGATTCAACAGTGGCATTTCAAAATAATCTCGACTGGAGGTGTAGCTGTGATTAGCTTTTGCCTCCTTCTAATGAGTGTTTCCACTAGGGTAGCCTCACTGATTGGAGATCCCACTATGTGTCCTCCATTGAGAAGCAGCTCTTCTCTGTTCATGGGAGTTGTCTTAAGCATGTCAGAGTTGTTTAGGAGGAGAGGGAATTTATTCTCCACCGTTATTATTGGAGCTCCTGCTGATTCAATCTGTTTATCCTCTACTACCACTTTTTTTTGTGTGTTCTGGTTTTTTTTCCCCATATTGGTGTCATGGAATTTATTTGCTTTAAGTAAATGAAAATTGGCTATACTTCTAATATTTTAAAATATTTATCAAATGGCTTGAGGCCCAAGATATTTAGTGTTTTCTAAAGAACAATAATCCCACAGTGTGGAGTGAATATCAGTTGCATTTGTTATCTGCGGTGCAGTGGTAGGACTTAGGGGCCCCACGAGAGCTTGGCAGCTTATGTGCCAAGTGCTGTAAAGACATGTAGTAAGAAATCGCATCTGCTCAAGAGAATTTATATTCCAAATAGACAAGTCAGAAATAGAAAAACGGGAGAGTTTGCACAGCAAAGACAAGGATACCTTCCCAGCTCAGAGTTCTGCTGCCTAATTTAAGAGCTTTAGAGAAGGTGGTGGTGATCAGGACCTCGATGATGTACTCTTCCATGGAGATTTGCCAGTGCTTCTCAGCCTACTCCAGTTTTATTTTTTTATTTTTGTGTGAGGCTTTCTGACTTGCAGTCCTGAAGAGAACCTGTATAATTGCTCCTGCAGTAAGGTACTATTAATATAAAAGTTCAGAGTTGCTTTTATCCACTAACCCTAGCAATCTTTTTATTTTGTTCGTGACAGATATGCCAAGAATTCAACAGCACTTGGGCTTGGGAGATGGAAAAAAAAGGATATCTAGAAATGAGTGTTGAATGCAAACTGGGGATTCTGAAGGTACGCATTCATCAGCTAAGTTCCTAAATGACTTTTTCTGTGTTCCCTTAAATATCTTGGAGATCTTGCTTTCTCACTCACTTAAATGTCGTGCGGGTTTAGCTTGACTGAACCGTAAGTAGCTGTACTGCATGCGGAGCTGATCCTGTAACAGGCATGGTGCTCATGGTAGTGGGTTGGACCCCAACTGAATGTAACACTTTGCATATTTTTCACACTTTGTATGAAAATTGTTTTGTCAGGAGCTATTTGCCTGTGCAGTACACTTAAAATGCTTGAGGTTGCAATTAGATAAGCTTGTCTGAATTCCAAAGGCAAAGATGGGACTTCATCTTTTCAAGCCTTGAGAAAACTGTCAGGGTTGGTTCCAAGTTAACTTTGTGTTTTATTGTAGAATGAGAGCATTTGTACTATGTAAAAAAAAAAAAAAAAAAAAAACTTTCTAAGCTGGCCAGTGGAGGGAAAAAAAACAAACCAAAACTCCAACAACTAAATAAAAATTGTCTCTCATTTAAAAACAGCATGATCTGGGGAAAAAAAACCTGGTAGCTATAGCTAACTCACAGATCTGATAAAGGCCTAAAAAGAAGTTCCAAATTACACTGAAAGGAAATGACCTGACTTTCTTATTTCTGTTTGTAGTTTGGTATTCTAACAGTCTTTCTACTTTCGTACTTTTTCAGTATCTCTGTGAATGTCAGTTTGACGACAATCTAAAGTTTAAGAATATAATTAACGAGGAGGATGCCGATGCCATGCGTCTTCAGCCCATTGGTCGAGACAAGGATGGCCTGATGTATTGGTACCAGCTGGACCAAGAGCATAATGTCAGGATGTACATAGAAGAACAGGATGACCAGGATGGATCCACGTGGAAGTGCATCGTTAGGTATTCTGGGTTTTTTTTTCCTTATTTTGTAGGGGTTTTAGCTATTTGAGTGTGGTTCAGAAATTTATGTCAATAAATCTCCGTTTCTCTCAGAGTAGAATTCATGACAGTGGGATCTTCTGCCTTCACGTGTTTGTTTTAGCGAAAAACCATGTACGGAAATAACTCGCTGATTTGTTGGTAACAGCCAGCATGCAGTTTGTTTTCTGCTTAATCAAGCTACAATGGATATATGGAAAGGGTACCAAGGGAAGACTCTATTGAGGCCGATGGCTCCATATTGCTCACTGGCCAGCTAAATGCCTCAGGAAATGGAGGACTCCTCTTGCTTCTTTAACTTCTGCCCTATTAAGACAATTACAAGTGGACAGTTTTGTCCTTGGGGGAATTACCTTGCAATTTTAACTTCACGGAACTACAAAACTGTTGACAATACAAATAGGCACGACAAATCTTCTGCAGTAGAAGTCAGCCCATAGATCACTAAAGGTGAGGGGCGTGACGTTGATGCAGACTGACATGTGTACATGACTCAGTGCCTCTGGGTCTCAGTTGCTGCAGATTGGTCTGTTAATATTTTAATGATATTTTAGCTTCAGACTTAACAGTTCTTTGTGATTCTTGTTACATATTTTGTTTTTCACTTTCCGACTCTGAGCAAAGTACATGGAATCTTACAGGAAAAAATTAGTTTGAAATTTGTTTCATATCTACCCGTTACCCACTTTTAATTTATCTCCATGTAAACTTTTTTAATTTGATGAGTTCCAAGTGGATTTTAAACTGGACGCAGCAGAACCAACTCTGACTTAAAAAGTGCATAGAGATGTAAAAATAGACCTAAAAAAAGTCAAATGATGTTTTTTCTGTTTGTAAACTTTCATTTTTGTATCTGCAGCTTATTTACATATCCATAACTTCAGTGACCAAGGGAGTCACATGAAACTGTTTAAACCACTGTCAACGGGCCATAAAATGATAAGCGTTACTACCAGTGAAATTTAGACGGCTGTTGTTTGTGAATAAAATAAATGTGTCTAAACAAACCAGTCAAGAGCTGAGCGGTGTTTATCTCTTCATGCATTATAGACTCCAGACATCAATGCCAAAAGCGGAAGAAGTCGGGGTTCTGCTGGGAGAGTTCTGACACTCCACGCTCACAGCAGAAAATGTATTGTAACAGTAACGCATTGTAAAATCAGAAACGGTTTTAAACCCGTGCGATTCCACATCTCGGGGCTGTTGCACTTCCAGGCTTCCTTTTTTTTTTTTCCTGTAAACCTGGGCAAAACAAGTTGCTGAATGTTGACTCTGAAAGAAGAAATGCAAGAGCCTTGTTATTCTAGTCTATTACGAAAACAATGACTCTGTTTAATCATCGCTGAAATTCATCATACATGAAGGTGGTGGTTTTTGTAGTTAGATGTCCAGTTTGAATAAGGAGTTACAGCGTGCTGAGGTTGGCACGCATAGAGATGCGTGAACGTCTTCTCGCTATCATAACTCGAGTAGCTGGAGTTTTCTATAGACAACTTGGTATGTTTGCTACGTGTGCTTAGGATGGGTACTTGCAAAAAGTATCTAAATTACTTAACTGCTTTTGAAAATTCCGCTTGAACGATGTGGTTGCTCCTTTGGTGCATGAGCAGAAAACTACAACTTCCTCTCTGCTGAGAGAAAAAAGAAATTGCAAAGAAAAATTAGTGAGGATTGGTAAGAGCGTAACAAATAAAAGAATAATAGTAGCAGGTTGGATCCAGACCCAACAGGCCTTGAGTCGAGATAGGTAAGGTCCTTCCAAAAATGTGATTTTATTTTGGTATGGATAAATCGGCAGGTTTCTGACTCTGAAGCTGCAGCTACTCTGGTGGGCCAGGCTTGTGCTTGTATGTAAGGTTTTCGGGGCAGCATTCATTTAAGCAGATGGTGTTTGTTTATTTTTTATGAATCCCTTCGGGGTAAGTGGCTTATCAGACACTATGTTTTTTCTTCTGTCATCTAGAAACCGCAATGAGCTTGCCGAGACCCTTGAGCTCTTGAAAGCACAAATTGATCCTGCCCTGTTGAAAAACAACAGTTCTCAGCAGGAGAATTCATCACGTGAAAGCCCAAGCATAGAAGACGAAGACACCAAAAAGGGTGAAGAAGCATCTACACAAGGTTTTCTGCCTTCTTTTCTCAGATTTTAAATGTTGTGCTGTGGCAATGTTAGAATTTTCAACTTCATGAAAAGTTACCGTGTTAGATTAGGACTTAAAAAAAAAAAAAAACCAAAACCCCACAAAAAATGTTTCTGTTCAAAGTATATCAAGTAAATATTGAATACTTTGAAATTATAAATATTATTGGAGGTTTTTAGTGCATATTTAGGCTCAAGAGTTCATTTATAAGAAGAAAGCTGTGTATAAATTGTTTTTTAAGTAATTTTATTTTTGCTGTACATTTTGTATTGTAAGTACAGATGTATTTACATGTATTGTAAATACTCGTCATTGTATGTTTTTGTGGAGCACTGAACTGTTGCCAAACTTTTCCTGTTCTAGCAACATTAAAATTTTAAGAAGAAAAAAAATCTGTTTGTGCAATGCCATGATTGAAATCAATACAGCATTGGGTGTGGTGTTTATTTTTGCTTTGGAGTTTGAATCAAAAAATATAGGTTGCTTCCTCAACTGTGTCATAATCGACATTTTTCAAGAAGACATGAGCTTAAGTTAAAACAATTTAAAATACTAAAATATTTTAGAAGTGAAGTGGTCCTTAGCTGCCTCCACTGTTCTTATTAAGAAAGAACCTTTTTTCCTTCCTTATTATCATGTCATTGCACGTATTTAACAACTTAGCTGACTTGTTGGTCTGTGCATTGGTTTTACGAAGTGTCAGTATCAGTTAGCCTGAAGTATTTTGTGGTATAAGAAACTGTTCTTTTTTAGGTTATGAAAAGCTAAAAGCTTGTTATCCCAAGTAATTTTACCCCAGTTACTACCTGGTATTACTATTTTGTTAAGAAACAGGAAAAGATTTTCACAGTCAGAAACAGGATATAAGGATTCCACTGTGTTAGTATGTGTTACTTGAAATCTGTTTACGTGCATTTGATATATGGAATTAGCCAAGGCCTGTCTTGGCTCCGAGTATCAGAGAGAGACTTGCTACTTTATTCTCATTCTTTGCAACAAACAGCGTAGAACAGAAGAAATAAATAAAAAACTTAGGTAAAATTTGAGTTGTTGTGGAAGCATTAAAAGACTGCTGTAGAAATTGCAGTAAATTGGGATGAACACCATCAGAATTGTCTTTCAGTCTAAGGCATTTCCAATATCTAACTGTGCACATAAGTGACAACGTAACCCGCGGGGTTACCAATGCTGCAGAATTCATCCTAAGTACTGATTTTGCCTTTGTCTCACTAAAAATTGATCAAGCCAGCTTAAATCACCTAATCGAGATCTCCCCTTCAGATACGGTTTTACTTTCCTTTGAATTCAGGAGGAGCCTTTTGAAAACATTTTAATAAATGTCCCCAAATCCTGTGGCACACTCACCTGGGTCAGTGCTTGCATTAGGCTGCCCATTGATGGAAAATCACTCCTGGCCACCAGTCCCATGTACGGAATGAACGATGAAATTACTGGCACGTGCAGTGATTTAAGCGCAGTCGGCGTATTCACAGAGCACTACGTAGAGCCTTTCCGTTGAGAAGCTGTAGTAATTCTGCCTGTTAGCCCAAGGACTGCGCTCAAAGCCCTTCCAGGGTACAGTGAAAACATACTGGAAGACCTGGTACCTGTTTGCTTTGGCCGCTTCCCAAATAGCATTAAATTAGTTCACACAAAAATAAGGTAAACTGAACCTTACCATGATGCTTACATGTTTTTTTACTAGCCTGATTGATGGACTCGAATAGTTTTAAGACAGCTTGTGCATCAGCTGAGTCATTTTGTATATATGAATGCTTTATGAGCAGTTCGGGGAGTTAAACTGTAGAGCAAGCGTTGATTTTCAGTATAGAGAAGTTGTGGGGATTCTGGTGATCCTTGATGTTAGAAGTTTGGGAGAAGGCAGCAGGTGATGGGAAGAAACGGCTGAACAAAGTTCAGGCAGAAAGAAGTGAAGGGAGGACGGAAGAATTCGGACATGGGAAAAAAAATCTCATTCTCACTGTTACAGACAAATGTCTTTAAAGAGGCAGCTTTTACGTTACAAGGGCTGAGTGGGGACTGCTCCTGTGGAGGGGAAAAAACCAGCCTTCAGCTTTCAAAATGTTATCGCCTCCGGTGCCTTAGGGATGCATCTCTCACTGCTGGACTAATTGCTGAGACTTATTTGGATACATGCTCGGAGGGAGAGGGGAGAGGTAGAAAAAGAAATTGTCCTTTTGTTTGGAGTTAGGGCATGCTTGCAATAACGTCTTCCAGGTGGCAGAACATGCTGTTATGGTGTACGCAGTGCTATTACGTTTGCTTTTTTCTAATTAGTTCTATCCCTAGCTGACTCAAAAAGTATGGTGGAATAAAAAAGCCTGAGGTATTAAGAGGCTGCAGTAATGATAAATAATAGGCTTAAGTACGTAGTAACAAAATAGTTGCATGGCTTCTTCTGAATGCTGGAACTGTACTTTAAGCCCTAACGATCTAAAAATGACTTAGCAAAGTAGGCATTACCTAATTCTCTAAGCTCTGCAGGTTTTTCTGGCATATGCTGCTACTCACTGTGCTTGTTTTAGAAATGGCAGGTGAAATGAACGTAGAATATTGTCTGTTACTTGTGTTTTGATAGTATGTAGGAGATGTAGTCATTGTCCAGAGAATCTAGGTGAATTTTGCCGTAAGCTCTAATGTTGAACGCCTTTTTCTCTGAACTGTTGAAATACAATAGTTAAGTATTTCTTGAATAAAAACGTGTACAAACAGGGGACGGATTTCCATGTGGAATTTCACTTGAAGACCGTGGAATCTCACACCACGTTCTGGTCTGTGAAATAATTCAGAAACTCAAGTGAGACTTCAAGTGGATGCTTTGTGCGCTCGCTACTTAGGTTTTATCTGTCCTCTGAAAGTATTGTGGCACTACTGAAGAAGGGGCTGAAATGTCTGTATAAAGAAGGATAAGTCTAGAATTCTGCCGATAGCTTCTGAAATTTAGGTTTATCTTGGTACATAATTAAACTGAACTGTGATTCTGTAGCTAAAAATTGGCAACCCACTCATTTAATGACAGTGTTAAACAAGCCAGACTCCTAATAATTCCATGAGAAGAAGGGTTCATTTGCGGGGGACTTTGGGTTGTTGGGTTTTTCAGATACGCCTTTGCTTTGATGGATGCTCTTTGTAATCCTGTAGGTCCCCTGGTTGTTTCATAGTTGTTTTTTCTCTGTCAACAGAAAATCAATTAAAAATCAAAGAAGAAAAAGAGGAGGTGGAGGAACAGTCCGTGGAATTGGAAAGCCTTCCTCTTCCCATGGTCAAAGAAGACGAAAATATGCTGAAAACGGAGAAAGTGGAAGAAAAAGAAATTATAAAATTGCCAGTAATAGTAAAATTAGAGAAACCTTCAGAATACAATGAAGAAAAGCAAACTGTCAAAGAAGAAAGTGACTCCTTTAAAGAAAATGTCAAGCCTGTTAAAGTAGAGGTGAAGGAAAACAAAACAGAACCAAAAGACTTAAAAGAAGTAAAAAGTTGCGCGGACAAAATAGCAGTTCATGAGCCGGAGAGGTTAGAATTTTGTGTTAATGTCAAAACTCCCCAAGAAATTGTGGAGAAATCTGTGGAAGAAAGTGAGAAACTTAAAAATGACCAGCAGGCGAAAATACCGCTTAAAAAGCGAGAGATCAAGCTGACGGATGACTACGACAGTCCGATAAAGGGGCCCCTATGTAAATGCGTTACTCCAACAAAGGATGTCGTGAAGGAAGAAGGGAAACCAGAAGAAGAAGCTTTTAAGAGAGTCCCTACAATTACTGCTTTATGTCCTGATGGGAAAGTGCTGGTAAATGGAGAGGTTAGCTGTGAAAAGATAACCCCA
Organism: Pygoscelis adeliae; assembly: GCF_000699105.1. Taxonomy (NCBI): domain Eukaryota; kingdom Metazoa; phylum Chordata; class Aves; order Sphenisciformes; family Spheniscidae; genus Pygoscelis; species Pygoscelis adeliae. Next base: position 110,474 of record NW_008824552.1, read on the forward strand.
AGTGTCATACAAAATAATAAGTCAGAACACTCTGCTAGCACAAAGGAAGACAGCGGCTCATTAAAAGAGAGAAATGGAAAAAGCGGGGAAAAGGTATCAGACTCCCTAAAGGTATCAGACTCTGTCAGTAAAATTATAAAAGCGTGCGAGGTTGAGAAAAATGCAGTAACTGTGGTGAAAGAGATCGGGGCCGTGGTCTCTGAGGTTTCTAATCAGAAAGTGCCTTTAAAGGAGGAATCTAGTCCTGTGGAGAAAGAGTCCCTTGATGGCACAACTACTGAAATGGTAGTGGAAGAGTCTTCAAACTCTGAAGACTGTGCCAAAACAACTGAAGAGAAACTAGCCGTGAAAATCAAAAAGGACAGACTACCGCCACCCAAAGAATGTTTGGAGAAGCTAGAGAAGTCCACAAAGGCATCTGCTCCTGCAGAACTGCCCAAGCTTGCACTGTCTGATGAAGAGGCTTCGAAAAGTAAAGGTGAGTCTGAGGAGAAACCTCATTCTCCAAAAGCTGCTGGGACGCCCCCTTCATCTGCCTCTCCCGTTGCTTTGGAGAAGCCTGTTTTGGAAAAGGAGGGCTCTGATAGTAAAACGGCTCTGCCCGAGGAGAGCAAAGCAGAAGAAAAACCTAGCCCTGAAAAACAAGAGGAAGAGCCGGAAGCTGCCAAGACAGAGCCAGACAGATTAGATGATGCCCACGCTTCTAATCTAGAGGATTCTTCAGAGAGTAAAAAGGAATCTCCACTACCTAAAAGCAAATTTAAATATAAGCTGGTTTCTGAAGAAGAAAGCTGTGTGACAGATAACAAAGAAATAACTTCCGAAAGACAGAAAGAAGGAATTAAATTAACAATCAGGATCTCCAGCCGGAAGAGAAAGACAGAAACACCGCCAGAAGAGGTCAGCATTGGCCGCACGTTAAGGCGATCTCCAAGAATATCCAAGCCTACTCCAAAAGTTGTGGAGACTCGGGATCAGAAACCTGACAAAAAACGACCTGAAGAGGAAGAGGAGAAACCTGCAGCAGCACAAAAACCGGAACGAAAAGAAGATGCAAAAAAACAAGAGAAGGAGTCAAATTCTAAGGTTAACAAGGTAATACAGTTTTATTACCCGGGAATAAAGAATACCCACAGTCTTATCTATAAGGAGAATATACGCTTACATAGGAATATTGAGGATGTTGTTCCTTTGGTCAGCTTTTGCAAGGAACTGGCTTTGCAATCCAGTTAGCGGACTCGACAAATCTAAAAACACCCCCTAAGAGAGTGTTGACTTACCGGTTTATAAAATCGTGTCATTTAACCTAAACTAAGTAGACCAAGTCAACCAGAGTGAATTCTTCTAAGAAATGAAATGATCAGACCTGAGTCAGTCTGGCTGAGTGGCTGAATGGAGACTTCTAGCTCCTGTGGATTTACTAGATGGATACTTGGTGTCTGGTTGGTCAGGATGATCGTAAGCCAAAAAGGAACCAACAAATGGTGAAGAATAAAAAATATTATGACTTCTGTTTCTAGGTGAAGCTAAAGTTACTGTTGTGGTGAGTTCATGATATAATTTAGCTTTTCTCATACATGGGATATACATTTTACTTTGGGTGGAGATATCTTTTTTCATGATAAACTTTTGCTTATGCAGCATAGATCTTAAAAGTGTGTCAGGTAAATACAACACGAAGTTAAACATACGTATGTATAGTGTGCTTCTCAGTCTATGTAATTATAAACACCTTTTATTAATTTATCTTCCATTTTGTACTGGGTGTGGAGTACAAAAGAGAAACAGGGAATAAAGAGTCTGTAGTTTTCAGTGTACTCTTTTTATATCAACTTGAAATCCCATTAATTTTTCCACTGCTATACATTTCCTTACTGATTTTCGTAGTTCTACCAAGACATTCGCATATTTAGGAAGTTTCCTTTCACATACTGCTACATTGAATAACCTTCATAAAATGAACAGTTGATTTTACAAATAGAATGATAACATTTATACTGAAAAACTGTCTCATACATAAAGAAACAAAGACAGTATTCACTTTAAAAATTAATTTTAAGATTTTCATTTAAAAAACCCAAAATCATAGTGATTGTAAGTCCCACAAGTAGTTTTAATTTTGAAGTACTGTTGTTATAACTTGATCTCTTTGTTTTTGAAAGACACAGAGATCTAAAAAGACTTACTTTTCTAGAGAGATTTTAAAATAAATGTGGTAGAGGAAGAAGTTTGAAACTAGTAAGCTTCTGTCATTTTATCGAGATTAAAAATACCCAAATCTTTAACAGGGTATTTTATATTTGTTTTAAAGAAGGGTCTTTAAAAAACAGGTTTGAAATGATGATGATGACATATCATGAAGCCTAAACTTAAACTATCATGGATTTAAAATACATTTGCTACTGAAGTTTAGCGAACAGTAAAATAAAATCGGTAAAGAGCTGGAAATCAATGTTAAGAACCTGAAACAAAATTTTGCTCATATGACAAACACTGCTTTGGTATAAGTCCGTCCTGCAGGATAAATAGAATATTTTGTACATTTTAGTTCATTTGGCTCATTCAGGTCAGTGAGTAGTTTAGTCAAAATTGAAAAATGTTTTGAGTTGGAAAAGCTAGGAAAATTATTTTCCTTTTTCAATGTCTGGTGGGAGGAAACAGTTGTGAGAGAATGACGCCTGTGAGAAACAAGTCAGTTAATGGGAAGGGAAGTTTTTTCTGTTTGGTACGTTGCTTTCAATACAAAATATCCTAGTTGCAGAAAGTCGTTTTAACTAATACAAAATAATATTCTGAATTTTAATTGAATTCTGGTTTTCATCCAAAGTATGTTTTAAACAAGTAACTAGTAAAGCTTAACACACTTAGAGAATAAGAGATGTCATTTTCCACTGTTTAAAATAAAAAGGTGGAAAGTCCAAGTAAATGCATGGTAAGACATATGGTTGCTTTACTACACTGGATACGACACGGAGGGGTAGACGCCCCTTCGATTAGCAAAAAAGAAGCATCAAGTGAATCAGTTTTCACTTAAGAAAAATAAAGGAAGAGTATAAACGTGAAAGAAGACCTTGATATAAGTTATGCACTTAAAAGGTGCAGTGATTTTATTTCAGAAAAGTATGCCCACCTTAGAGGAAAGCACCAGAAACACTGAAGTTAATATCCTTCTGAGAACACAAACGTGTTTCCTAAAGCGAAATAAAAGGCACAAA
>NW_008824552.1:113744-125270 GCF_000699105.1 Pygoscelis adeliae
CCCCTCTGGATTGAGGAAAGCTGTCATCAAAAAGTCGGAAAGTTTAAATGTGGAATTTGCCGTGTTCACAAGCAAGCTTACTGTGTCAACATACAGAAAAGGGGCTGAGTGACAAATTTATCTTCCTACTTTTAAATCTTATTTGGAAATTTCTTTCTGCAGGTAGATAGGAATTTTTCTCCCTTTATTATCCTGCTGCATTTTAAGGCTCTTTGAAAGACAATCTATTCATTGAAATGCTCTGTTGTAAATTTACTGCAGCTGTTCTGGTTGAAATTAATCACTTCACTGTAGAGACAAGTATTTTTTAAGATCTGGGAAGAAACTCTGTAAGCTTCCTTTGTGTTTTCTCTTTGAAATGGTATATCTCATAGAGAAGCAAAGTTCGGTGGACGGGTACGCGAACACGTGGCAGGTGGAAATACTCAAGTAATGAAGAAAGCGAGGACTCAGAGAGCGAAAAAAACTCGGATGAGGAGGAGGAAGAGGAAGAAGAGGAGGAAGAAGAAGCCGCACCTGCTGATGACGATGAGCCGTGCAAGAAGTGTGGCCTTCCCAATCACCCTGAGCTGGTAGGCTTTTGGAGAAAGCTTCTGTTGGCTGTGGTGGGTTGGCTTTGGTGGTATCTGAAGGCACATCATCCTTTGAGTTGGCTGTATGCAGGAGTAGATGAGTTTACCTTTACGGAGGAGGGAAGGAAGTTTCTTCTGTTTACCACCTCTGAAATGTCGTCTTTTATGAGGTATAACACAACTTAGCCCATTGAGAATTAATCTGGGTGAGGCTTTGAGGTTGTGCCTGCAATCTGAGTGAACACAGAGGAGACGTACAATGTATGCACTCCAGTGTCTTGTGACACGGTCACAGCTACGTAGTCATCCCCGCTGGATACAGCTGCACATCACTCTGAGAACTGGATGTAGCAAAATCCCATGCAGAAAGAGCACAGCGAGCTTTCACTATTTCTAATGTTTATGGTTCTGGTTCATCAGCAGTAGATATCATCGTGAATTCCTCCGTTTATCTGGGAAATCATAACGTGCAGTCCTGCTATGAATCCACAAAATAAGCATACTCTCAGGTGTGTGACAGATATCCTAGCATAGTTGAGACAAAGTTCGAAATCTAGGATGCTGGAGGTAAATATTCCAATAGATACTCCCACAGCTTATACCAGCTTTTTTCCTCGCTTTTTAATGGGAAGGGATATCTCAAGCTTTACCCAGCTAAGAATGAACTCTAGCAGTTGCCTAGTTCTGTACACCTCTAAGAGGCTTTGTCTCTGCCGTCCTGGACATAAAATCATCCTGATCGAGGAAATAGCCAGGTTTCCTTCATGTGGACGTGAGTGTACAGGGAAAACAGTTCACGCCACATCTTGTCCAGATGCGGTTTTCCACTTAGTCCGGGATCTGGAAAGCATTACCGGATTCCACACTATGGGCACACAGTCTACATAGCCCAGTAGTACTAAGTGCCCAAGAACACAGAGGAAATCTGGTGTTAAAATAGAAAACTGTGATACACCAACTTCCCCATAAAAAACACCCCTGGCCCTGGAAACATCTAGTGTTTAGTGATACAGGAGTTTTTTTGGTTTTGGCACAGTCCAAAGTATTATAAAGCGCTTCTGTGTTGGCTGGTGGAATAGTTCTGGAGCTTGTTACGTGTTGTGAACGCCAAAAGATACTCATGATTCGTTTTGTTTCTACAGATTTTGTTGTGCGACTCTTGTGACAGTGGATACCACACAGCCTGCCTTCGCCCTCCTTTGATGATAATCCCTGACGGAGAGTGGTTCTGCCCACCTTGCCAGCACGTATGGTTCCTATTTGGCTTCACTGTTCTCCTTTTCAGCTTTGCTTGCAGTTGTGGAGATTTGTTGAGAGTTTAACAAGTTCTTTTATTGTTTTTCTGTTAAAAAATAGACTGCGATGGATCGTGGGGATGCTGATCTTCCCTCTTGCCCATTAGTAAAACTGAGTTTTGTGAGGTGGTTTTCCTTTCCCTTTTTTTCTGCTAGCGATGAATGACTGACCTGTACATGGGAACCTCCAGCCACACTGGTCTTCTCCCATCTTTGGTTAAATTACCTCAAGACTAACATAGTATTAAAAATATGATGTCTTAATTTTTCCCAGAAGAAACGTCATGTTATCACCCTGGAGGGGGAAGCGGTAGGCAGCAAGGGACGGATCAGTGGCCAAAGCAAGCAGCTGTTTCTGAAGCACTGTTCCTTCTTCAGAGACATTTGCTCAGAAGCTGGTTAGAGAAAGCTGCCATTTCTCATGAGCCTCACGGTATAGTTTGCCTCCGCTGGGAAAGCCAGCGTTGTCCTTGTCGAGTAGCAGACAAGTATGAACGCTTTTTTGGAAGGTTAGAAGCTGCTTCTGCCAAAAAAACCCAACCCCAAACCATAGTGCACATGTCCAGTTTCATTTAGTGTACATCTAAAACAGCAAGATTCGCAGGGATGGTGCTTGGGAGGATAAGCTGGAGAGCGTGTGATGCTGTTCTTCTGAAATTAATGGGCAACCATTTATGCACATTTTCAGAATAATCTGCCTGATCCCAAACCCCTCCTTTGCTTTTAGGAAAATTCTTTGCCAAAAGGGCTGTTGCCCTGCAAAAACCTAGCCGCACTGGACATGACGTGATCTGGCTGCATCGAGGACATGACATGATACGGCTGTGTTGAGCATTGATTTTTAGTTGTCTTCTGAGGAGGTTTTTTAAGTAGCGATGATCTTGAGCATGTACGAATGTTTTCTTTATGCTGTTTGGGATTGCAGTTTGTAGTTAGAGCATCTCCTTGCTCTGTTGCTGTTTAGTAATTTTTAATATGAAAAATGACAGATTTGTAAAAGCGTGAAGATCATCCTCGGAAATAGTACGATGAGGGCATTAACATGGAATAAGGCACAATTTGTCCGTAAAAAGTCATTTTTTACATATGGCTCCTTGAGTATTAAGTGGTGTTCTGAGATATGGAACATTTGGTAAGAAAATGATCCTGAAGCGTGTCTCTGCTTTTTACTGCGGTGTCCACAGACTCACGTGTTCTCCCAAAGATTAAGAGAAGGGACAAACAGGTATCACTGTGTGTGGACGCACTCAGCTTTCTGTATGTGTATTATGTATGTCTGTGAAATCCTTAGGTTTCTCCGAGGCAAAGTTGTAAATACCAGCAAAAACGTGGTACTAATTTAGAAGTATGTTTATTCTAAACATCTTTAATACTTGCTTTAGGCACACTGCTTCCTATAGTAAACGCCAGTTACTGGGAGGATGCATCTCTATAGCAGTTCATGGTGAAGCACGCGTGTTCTAGGAAGGCAGTCTTTGTTGTAAAGCCTTGTTCACTGAAGAGGAGCCTCCAGTGTAGCAAGGCACTCGCCCTTCTTCCTGACAAATGCAGAAATAGCGAATGAAGTGTCTGACCATCAGCTCACTATGAAAATAGTTGGTTATGAAAGAAACTAATGTTGTGTTTCATTCCTTTAGAAATTACTCTGTGAGAAATTAGAAGAACAATTACAAGATCTGGATGTTGTCTTAAAAAAGAAGGAGCGTGCAGAACGCAGGTACTATTGTTTGGTTGCGTTCACAGCAAGCTGCTATGCAGAGGGGTAGTAATAACTGAAGAAGCACTAAAATAGCCGGGGACTGGGGAGGAAAGTAGCGACGAGACGGGGAGTTGGTAAGACCAGTTTTGACTTCCCACTGATTATTGGTGGCGCAGCGCTGGGAGAGCTTGCAAGAAGGGAGAAAAAGTCCAATAACTGGAAAAGATAAGCAAATACATTTGTATTAAACTTTGGTTAAGGTGCCTGAACACAAATCTGGCTTTCCTATACCAGTAGTTAAATGGTCTTCAGCACTGGTTCAGCTGCACGTGTTAGTAATACTGTCAGCCGTGCGTGGAGTTCCTGCTGTATGCAAGGTTAAGGCCTGACTTTGTTACAAAGGTCATCCAGATTAATGTGGTTTTTCAGTCTTGTTGCTTTAGATTCTGTTAAACTTTGCCAAATTTACAAGATGATACAATTGCTGTAGCAGCAGTGGGTGTCAGCTGAATTACAACTTTGCATGAAATTTTGTGTCCCCCCCTGCCATTACCGAAGGCTAAATGCAAACCCGTCTATGGCATTTATGAACAACATCCTTAATATTTGGGACATCCTATCTGCAGTTTTCAGACCTGAAAATGAGGGACATGAAACACAGTCTGCACAATGTATACCTCTTAGGACATACATTGAGTACTTTGCAAAATTTAATAAGGTCTGTACGCATTATTAACCAAAACTTTGCATGAGTTGTATCTTAAAAGGCAAATTTCACCAGAAGGTGAGACCCTTTTAAAGACAGTAATTGAGCAGGCTCATAGTTCATAGAATCATTAAGGTTGGAAGAGACCTCTAAGATCATTGAGTCCAACCGTCAACCCAACACCACCATGCCCACTAAACCATGTCCCTCAGCGCCTCATCTACACGTCTTTTAAATACCTCCAGGGATGGTGACTTCACCACTTCCCTGGGCAGCCTCTTCCAATGTTTAACCACTCTTTCAGTAAAGACATTTTTCCTCACGTCCAATCTAAACCTCCCCTGGCGCAACTTGAGGCCGTTTCCTCTCGTCCTATCGCCAGTTACCTGGGAGAAGAGACCGACCCCCACCTCGCTACAACCTCCTTTCAGGTAGTTGTAGAGAGCGATGAGGTCTCCCCTCAGCCTCCTTTTCTCCAGGCATTTGTAGCAGGCACTGTAGTATCACGCGGGATGTAGTGATTCGGTGCTGGGAAGAGGGGAGCGCAATCTGTCCCTGTTTTCAGCTTCCTTCAAATCTCCTGTTTGTTACTGCTTTTGCAGCAGCAACAATGATAGTGACAGATCAGGTACCAACTGTTCCTAACATCGCTACTTCTGCTCAGAGTGGATCTAGATCACGCTGTGGTAAAATTATCCATGGCTTGCCAATTCTAGTGAATTTGTAGCTCTGGGAACGGAACTATTAGCTATTTTTATGAGTGAGCTCAGCTTACACGCAGCCTCCATCTGTGCAGGAGTATGGGACACAAAGGAACTGTGTCTGCTGCTCTGTTTTATGGTGGGAAGACCCATTACTAGTGAACGATATTTTTGGACATACTTTGGTAAATATTCTGCTGGCAAACATTACATGGAATGCAAGCTTTTCCCATTCTGTCTTGCTTTCTTGAAATCACTAGTGTTGCATAAAAATACGATCTTTTAACGGTTACAGGAGAGCATGCAATTGATACAGCATTTTCAATGTCTGAAACAGATGTTTAACAACCATTTTGCAATCTGATCCTCATACCAAATGAACCTAATGTTTTCTATTGTATATCATAAGACTGATTTTTTTTTTGTGTGTGTGTTATTTTCTAATCTTTTTTTAAAGTCTCCTAAAAAGAGAAATGAGCTTGGGTTATAAAAGATTTCATGATACGGTAGTTCAATATTGAAGTCTTTCAACTTAATGGTATATTTTAGCAAGTTGTAAGGTGAAAAGGCTGAAGAATTATAATGGTAGAAGAAATTATAGTCCTTATTACAGCTCAGTGCAAAAGTTAAAGCGGGTTGGTTGTGTGGGGCACAGATATATTTTAACGCAGTGTTTCTGTAAAATCACAGTACATGTTGTCTGTCTTTTTGGCAAAGAAGAAAACCAACTGTCTCATCGTGGGCACACGCACGCAATAGATTCTTTGAACCAGTGTTGTTATTGTGCTTTTTGAACTAGCGATACTGTCGTGCTCTTTCAGTTATTCCCTAGCTTTCAGGAATCTGACTGAAATGGATTCAGCTACTCAGCTATATTCTTACACATCCCCAAAGCGTTACAGCACAGGCTTTTTTAATGAAAACTTTAGGTTTCACATTGACTTACAAATACATAGATTGAAGTCATACCTCTTTTTTTTTTTCTGTTCATGAATTGAAGATGCTTCTGCAACAAGCTGGCTGAATTTCAGGTTTCTCACGTACACGCTAACTTCTATAATCATGTCCTACCACCAGCTAGAGGGAATGGCCATTAAAGCTTTTATGGATGCCCCTTTTAGTTCATGTTAGAGACCCTCAGACATTCTGGGTAGAAAAATCCCTCTGGGGACTACTTCTCTACTTCCCCCAGGCCAAATCAGGTGGAGTACTTCCTTTCACACACACCTTCATGACTTCTCTGTAGCAACCTTTGCAGCTGCTTACATGAGAGAAAATGTTTTCTGGATTCGTCTAGAAGAGTTTATAACTAGTCAGTGCTTATCTGCACCTACTGTTGGAGACCTGTTGGTTCAAATGTTTAAACTATTGGTTAAAGTGTCGAGCTTCTGTGTACTACAGACTAATAAGGAATGCATTAGATACTTAATTTTGCATTTCTTTAAGACCTTTACCTCAGCAGGACTGGCTTGTTTCATTTACTAATTTCTTAAGCAGTGTGTACTCAAGCCAGGGAGAAGAAAAGCAGATCTCGAAAGCCTGGCCGATCATGTTTAAAAACAGCTGCATTTTTCTCATCTCTCCCCTCTCTTGATGTTTTGCATCACAAGAAATGAGAAGTGGAGGAAACTATCGAAGACACTTGCTGAACACTAAAACGTTTATATTTCTAGTTCCTTTCTCATTTTAGGAGTTGTATTCCTTGCCTTAAGATGCTGTTTTGATTCATTTTCAAGACCGTAGTGATTTTGCATGGTGTATGACAAAATTCTTCCTCATCCAGCCAATCTTGTGGTGCTCAGATGAATGAATATTTCTTTTGATCTATCAGTTTGGAGAACTGACATCAGGAGACAAAACCAATTACTTTCACACGCAGCCAGAAATTTCAGTTTAGATATAATGATACAGAGTTGTCAAAGTTAATGGTCTTTTTGGCTGTAAAACAACATAAAATCCATTTTTACTCTTCGTCAGTATTACTTTAGGAACTGTGCTTGTTCATGTTGTTTAAGAAAAAATACTATGCCAGATTCTTTCAGTAAAGAGTCCTTCAGGAGGTATTTGGATAAAAATGTATAGTACAGAAGGCTAGTCAGAAGACTTATAAAATTTACTTCAATTCTTTATAAATTAATGAAAGTATTTGAACTTTTTTACACATAGGTGCCTCCGTTTGCCAAAAATAATGCATATATGAAGTAAATGTATTGAAAATTAATATGCATCTCAGGCGGTTGTGTACAGGTGACTTCGCCTGTGTACGTGACTTGTGTACATGACACATCCTGTTGCGACTCAAGTGTAACGTGGTATGTGTTCGTTCAGCTGCTGACTGTAACTTCAGAAGTCTGATTCTGGTTGATTGAGACTTTAGCTCACCAGAAGAGGTTAACACTGGTTCTTGCATGATTTCATTTCAACTGTAGTGATGCTTCACTAGATTATGAAAGTTGTAGGTCTGCTGGCAAATATCTAGTTTGTACCTTGTCCCCACACAGGATTGTTCTTCAGCGTGTATGGTCTAAAATAGTTACTCAAAACAATTTTAAAATCTGTAGAGATGTGGCTTGCTTTTAGAGTCCTTGCAGAGCCCAATAAATGCCACCAACTTTGATATCTTCATTTGTTTAAATTATCCCTTGTTTTCCTAGAAAAAGGCTGGTAGGGATCCTATGGTGATGGCAGTTTGGTTACCCACCTCAGTCTGTTGCAGTACCTGGCTATTCTTCCTGACAGACTGTTTTTGAAAGCTCAGTTCCGTAGCCTGAAGACCAGCACCCAGTGCTGTTTGCGAGGTGCTAGGATATTCAAGACATCTCTAGTTGGGACTGACAGATACCACAAGACCTATGGGAGACTCGTGTCCTTCAGGAGCCACAAGTAGAGGCCAGGAGCCAGGTTGTGCCCAGGGCAATTCAGATGATGCAAGATGCTAGAGCTGAGGCAAGCCAAGTCTAAACTGAATTTTACTCACTTTGATTTAATCCTGTAATGTACTGTGGACAAGGAGGACAGCCTACTTCTCCTTACAAGAGTCTTTCCTGTATTTGAGTACTGTTTGCTCTCCCGTCTTCGGTCTAGTGTTCTCTAGACCAATCTATTCTGTTTTTTTCAGCCTTTCTCAATAGGGCATGTCTGCTGCCCTCCAGTAACTCCCACTGGCTAGCTCTGAACTCTTCAGCGGGATCACATCTTTCTCGAAGTATGTGTGGTGCCCAGATGGCACCAAGTACTCCAGCTAGGTGTGAACAGGGCTGACTACCGTGGCTGGCTTCCTTCAGCAGGCTGTTCTCCTGTTCACGCGTCCATCTGTCATCACAGTTGTTTCTGCAGCAGCTTGACTCTGTTGATCTTTGTTCAGGCTGTTCTCCTCTGGCAAAGAATTGCTACGTAGGCAGTTATTTGCTCCCCGGTGTTTCTAGAGTTGATTGTTGCCTGGGTCTAAAATCTGGCACTTGTCCGTTTTGGATTGCATCCCATCTTTACGTAATTTTTCCAGTTCAGTGTGATTTTGAATTCCTGTTTTATCTTTCAGCGCCTCCAAGGTTGGTGGTAGTTATGGATCTGACAGCATAATCTTGATCACAACATTATTATTTTTCAGTTGTTTTAATTGCTTGTCACACCCCAATTCAATCATTTGTGTGGTGCCTGCAATCTTCAAGTACTGTTGTTTGTCAGAACTCTGGAAATCTCTTACATTATGCCTGCAAGAAAATGTAATCGTATGAGATTTAGCACATAATTCCAATTAAAATAACTGTTTTCAGTTGGAACATCCTCTTGGGATGTTTCTGTCTAGTGATAGTAAGAGCTTCAAATGGTGCTAATTACAGCATTATTTCAGATATCTGCAGTCTTTCTGTAAGCTTATTTTCATTTTTTCTCTCCTAAAGAAAAGAGCGATTGGTGTATGTGGGTATCAGTATTGAGAACATCATTCCACCTCAGGTAAGTTACTGTGTCTGTGTTGTTTCATTTTTCAAACTTCTCAGGGACAGAGTTTCTCAGTGGCGTGTTATAAGTGCTAGTAGCATCTCGGATAGAAAAATCAATCTATATGCAGGTCAGAAATAATTCTAGACCCTTCGTTTTAGACTGAGATTGAATTTAGCAGAGAAACCAAGGGAGTGTTATCATGTTTATTAGAGCCAACTGGTGCCACACAGTCCTCTGTCAGTGAAGGACTACAGAATCACCTCCCTATCCATTACAGCTGGGTTCCGAGTAGAGTGCTCTGCCGTTCTGTAGTTTGTAAAGGTGGGATTCGGTTTATTAACGCTGGTGTCTGCTGTATAGTTATCTAGGTCTGAGCTCTTTGTCATAGCTTTCCTTTGGAACGGATGGAAACAAATGTTTCTGGCTTAGGCTTCAGAGGGAATACGTAGTATCTACTAGAAGCATAACATTTGCCTCTGACAAATGTATATTGAAGTCACATGTAGTTAAAAACTATAACATTTAGTGTTTTGTTAACAGATGCTTTTATATGGTTTCCCTTTACAGAAGAGGAAAAATGTTTTTATTCATGTGGAGAACAGCCTCTTCTCACTTCTTAAATACATTTGAAAACGATTCTCTTGAAGTCTTAGCCAAATGCCTTTGTTCAAAATTGTATAATCTGTTCCTTGCATGAGAGTTTAAAATGAAACTTTTGTTTGTTTTAAACATAGACTTTCCACTCGGACTGTAATAAAGCCAACTTTCTCCCCCTGTCTCTGGATAACAGATAACAGATTTTACAAACTTGCAGAAGAGTCTACGGCTGGGAGCAAATATTTGAAAAATTCAGCCTGGGGGCAGATTTTTTTTTTTAATTAATAACTTGGAAACAATATCATAAAATTAACCTTTGTGGAACTTTATTGAAACTGCACCATGTGAAGGTGTCCCTGTGCTCAGTATGTAGAGATGCTAGCAACGATTTGTTCAGCCGCTGCATGTACTAGTCCTGGGAGTATCACCTGCGGCACGATCTCAGCGTTGCAGTCTCAACACAACGATGCGCTAGCCTGGAACGCTTAAACTCTGTGTTTCTGAAATCATGTAGCCAGTAAGGGCAATATGCGCAAGTGTTCACCTGAACCCTGCGGTAACAAGTCGTTATATTGGAAGCCAAAATGCGTTGTGTGGGGCATCTGAGCTTTCTAGATTGTATGAATATCTGTATCGTATGAGTTCAGTCGTAATGAGTGTGGAGGGAGGGGGGAGATAAAGCTTTTTGACACTTCTGTCTGATGTGAACAGGAGCCAGAAATACCTGAAGGTCAGGAAGAAAAGAAGAAAGATTCCAAAAAGCCAAAATCAAAGCTGCTTGAAAGGAGGTCTACCAGAACCCGAAAGTGCATAAGCTACAGGTCAGCAGCTTGTTTAAATAGCTTGTGAAACAAAGAAAAGTCATACTGTCGTTTTCTTTCTCAAGCAACCCACCGCTTCCCACGCACACTTTCACATTGAAAAGAGAGGCCCAGCTAAAGTGTCTCTGTTCTTTCCTCTGAAAACTGGTTATGCTTGATGGTTGTAAAAGCATATGAGGTGCTATAGTGAAGGGATGATGCATATAAAGAATAAAATGTATATAGTACTTTGTTCAGGAATAACGGAGAAAGTTTCGGTGTTACTGCAGTTTCTGGAGTAAGTTAAAGCAGGTGAGTCATACCTGTCCCTTCCGCCGAAAGGGAGACTTATGCTTGTGTCTAAAGGCCCTAAATTCCTTTCTCTTTTTTTGTTCCCTTATGGCTTCTTTACATGGAAGGGGCATGAAACTTAAAATGCCATTATGAGACAGTACATCTATCTAAAAATGGTCTGTAACTTCTTAGAGAAATTGTGATAAAAATGCAATTAGTAAATTAAAATTTCAAGACATTTAGACTCTGTGCATTCTGAAAGTAGAACAGGTCACTAAAGTTTCCAAAACTCAGCATGGTCTTAATATTATCTTTTATTCTCAGTGCATTACCAAGGTGTTTTATAAACTGTTTTCTAAATAACACCTTGAGATTATTTAGAGATAGAGATACCTCCGTATCCTCTTCAGTCCACCGGACAAGTAGGCTGCCGTTTGGGATTGGAGAAGAATGTGGTTGCCTGAGAGCTTGTGGGTTTTTTGTCCCAGCTGCATTAGGAATATATTAAAAAAAAAGTATTGTCTTTCCTGTACTTGCTCTATGTAGACCTTTGTCATCACAAATTAGAACATTACAGCTTTCAAAACCTTCCAACAGTAACCATGATTAAACTCAGTCAGTCTGGTTTTGCTGTTTAGGAGAGGCAACGGTGTTTGTGTATGCTGAGTTTTCCAGCCGGTTCAGAAAACTCAGTCTGACCTTGCTTAGCTGTTGATTTTCGGTAACTTTTTAAATTAACAGCAGAAGCCACAGCAATGAAAACGCCATTGCTGCTTTGGGAAATGAAGTATTTCCGTAAGGAACGTTGTGCCACAGGCAAGATGGTATAGATTTGCTATTATGTTCGTGACAGGTCAGGCAACATCTGATGAGGAGAAAAAAAATCTTGCCTGTAGGGTATCTGGCACAACTTCAGCAGG